>NC_137332.1:14800348-14930348 GCF_965287045.1 Carcharhinus amblyrhynchos
CCTAATTGGAAGCATTGGGCCTTATCAACTGAGGATTTTCTAAGACCTTTGACAGATACCAATACTAAAATCATTGTTCACTTGTCAATTTAAAAGACCATTAAAACAGCTTATTTTTGTTTTAATTGGCCCTTCCTCCCCTCAACTTTGACCAAAAAAAAATAGCATGGGTGGAGAGGAAATTGGCGTTCAGGTATAAAGGCATTTGTTTTTGTCAGTCAGCAAGTGTGGGTCTGGTCTTAATCTGAAGTGCTAAGGAGAGCAGATATGTTCATTGATTTTAAGGAGCTCTTTTTTTTCAAAAAAAATAACATTTCCATAGATGCAGCATTTGCATCAAGTTAGGCAGTGCTCTTGCTGTAAGGCTTCCAATTAAACAAAATTGCGCCCACTTAAGATGTTTGTGGAAAGCACAGTAGGGCTAAAATCAATCATGTTGAGAGCAGAGACCTGCTGAAAGTAAATATACAAGAAATATATGCATTATGCACTTAAAATGACCCTGAGCAGAACTTTTTTTTAATAAAGCGTGTGGAACTTCAGTGGTTTTTGCAATCCTGCTAACACTGGCAGATGCAGCAAAGCTAATATGTGTAAATGCTTTAAAGCAATAATCTGCTTACAGCGACACTTCCCCTAACAGCAGCAGAGCTGAGGGGAAGGAGATGGCGCTTGGCAGCAAAGAGAAACAGAATTGTTTTGACACTGTCATTGAATAACAAATCATGGTTGATAATCATTTCATAGGCTAATTGCGCACGGTATGCTATGCAGTTTTTTTTCAAATAAAGCCTTTATCTATCCCCACCCAAAACACTGAATTCTGGTTGATTCTAGTAATTAACTCTTTGCACGCTCTGTTATATTTCTAACAGTCGTCAATGTGAATGCTGAGAGAGCACATCTTATGGACCATGTTTAGGGACAATATTCAGTGTCTATCCTTTTGGCACTGGAGTACTCTCATTATACATGACACAAATCCAACACAGCCTATTTACTAAACCTATTATGTGGAGGAACATATGCCTGTTTGCTGGTTTCAGCACACTCTCCATACTAGAAGGTTTAAAGAAAAATTAATTCAAACGTTTATTTTTGTCACAATGTAAAATTATGGCCAGTGTAGACTGCCTGATGCATTCTCTGGGAGCCAGCTTTCTGTTTGCCTGCTGTTTTATTTGCTGTCAGAAAACATTTGACGCAGAAGGCATTTAAGCATGTATACAACTCATGGAGGGATTCATTTGACCTCATTATACAGCAATAAAGGAGATATCCAGTTTGTTAAATATCACCAACCTGCGTGCATTTCATATCAGATCACACAAAGTCATGCTTCAAAGATATTTCTAGAATGTGCTGGAAGTGTGGAATGGGTTAAATCTCTTTTGCCAGAAGGTGTTCTGACAAATACAGGAAAAAGGGGAGAGATGCATCGCTCCCTTTAAGAGCAGAGCAACTGAAGAAAAAAGAGATTTATGCTTTTAATTAATGGCAATTAAACCGTGCCTGTTGGCTTGGCCCGTGGCAATTGTTCTCTGCAAAAAAAGGAGGCCGCGCTGGTGACAAGCATTTGAATCCGCTAAGTTCTGTCAAGGGAGCTGACTCTGCAGGCATCAAAACCAAACTAAATCAATAAAAGAATTAAACTTTTATAAATTGCATTTTGACAAGTATCAGATACCGTTAAGCTTTGATATTATGAATTCCTTGGAGGTGATGCAAACAAGAAGGGCCGCGGTTAGAGATCCAAACAATCAAAGAGGCTTGTTAACATGCACTGTCAGATGCATCAGTGCTATTAATTACTACAAATTAATGTGACTCTCTCTTCCTCTGGTGATTAGAATAATAATCAGCTGGAATGAGCACAGAGAACATATGCAATACTGCCAAAAATAATAAGAAGAGAAACTAACAGACGTTTGCAAGTGCTGCTACTTACAGGCCCGATAATGTGTTTGTTGCCTTAGTGCTTTATTCTTCACTAAAACAGATAAATTCTGAAAACTGGTGTGGGTAGGTCATGCAATACAAAGCCGTGATAGCTCTTTTTTTATTTACATGTTCATGTTTTAATCACTGGAAACCACACCATTACAGTAAAATTTATGTCATATTACACGCACCAGCTGCTATTGTTTTTTTTATTGTTTCTGACAACACATAAAACTCTGTTTGATTTCATTCCCTTGGTAAATATGTCCTAAATTCCACCTGGCTTTAGCAACCTCTAACCCTCAAACATTAAAATCTCTGAGGGCACTTTCCCAGCCCTGGCTAAACCTGTCATGGGTTCACAGTATTACTGTGTGTCTAATGTACCTGTACACAGAATGAAGCTCAGCCACATATTGACTGCTTGCCTGAGAACTGACAGCAACTGTCATCTTTAAGGGGAGGAAGGTGGCACTCCTAAGCTAGTGGGTTTTAAGGTTTGAGTACATTCTTCTCTTAGAAATGCCGAGATTTGCTCAGTGCAAGAGTAAAGCTGAGGAGTGGTAAATGGTTCAAATGTATCGTAAACCACAAGGCAGAATAGTGGAAGACAGGACTGGGCTACTCCATCACTTTATTTCAACCAAAGCACAATTTTATTAAAGTAAAATTTCAATGGGGTTGTTAATTTCTCTGAATGATGATAAGATATTTTACGAATGGCAATTTATTGAAATCTGCTGTTGATATAAAGATTTTATTTCCATTTTTGAATTTTATTTTTTGGCACCAGTATATTGCAAATGAATGAGGACAAGGGTTTAAAACTCAAAGTGCTTTATTCCCATTTAGCCAGATTTGGACATAATTGAGCAACAGCAGAAGAGAAAGGACAATGGGGGCAAAATAAATTCTAAAAATTAAATATGGAAATTTCTGATGGGAAAGATTCACGATGTGAATGCAATGGTAATAAATTCAATAGTCACCGCATGATGTCAGAAGATATGTATCAAACAAAAGCAGAGTTGTACCAACCTAACAAGCGATAAAATGGCTTTATTCATTGCTAATACATATAATTCAAAATTACACTGGACATTGAATCCTAGTCTTTTATTATATATAAAAAAAGAAAATGAATATAAAATGCGCCCAGAAGAGTTTTATTGTGATTTGTAAATGTCACAATTCATAACGCAGTCACAGTTATAAAAACTGTAGGTGGATTAATGCATCGCTCGTACTTTAGTGTATCCGAACACGGATTTCAGATAACAGCTGCCGAGAATTCCCCTGACTGAGAAGAATTACAAGTATTATCACCTAGATCATTAAACCAGGCTCATAGATTGCAGAATGGCTTCAATCAATTCATCCAGGATGACTTGAAGCCAGCTGAACCCCCTCCGTGAGAACTTGACTTAATTGGTCAATAAGTGGCAGGAAAAAGTGCATGCTATTTGATAAAATTACAGGCTGAGCAGGTGATTACACTTTGGAGAACCACTGAGGGGAGACATAGGTTCAGACCTTTTGAAGGGGCCACGATAATATCCACTGTTAAGTGCAGCCGTGAAAAATGTTGGCACACTTGGTGTTCAGATGTGAAGTGTATCCAGGTCATTCTTCAGCTGAGGGAAGATGTGCACATTCATCATCCCCTGGCCTCGTTTCTACCTTAGCAATGCCCGTTCGCCAACAACATCTCATGTTTTACGGCCTTCTTCATTATCCCTCATTCCTGTGGTACACCAGGACAAAAATTAATATGTCAATAGACCTGTCTCACCAGAAACAGGCCCTTTGGCGCATTCATTTTTCATCTTCACGTGACATGTATAAGCTTACCTGTTCCATCTTCATTGATCATGGTACTGCACGGTGGCACAGCGGTTAGCACTGCTGCCTCACGGCGCCAGGGACCTGGGTTCGATTCCCTGCTTGGGTCACCGTCTGTGTGGAGTCTGCACAGTCTCCCTGTGTATGCGTGGGTTTTCTCCAGGTGCTCTGGTTTCTTCCCACAGTCCCAAAGATGTACTGGTTAGGGGTGCATTGGACGCGCTAAATTCTCCCTCAGTGAACTCGAACAGAATGTGGCGATTCAGGGATTTTCACAGTAACTTCACTGAAGTGTTAACGTAAACCTACTTGTGACAGAAAGAAAACTGGTGTGGTTAAATGCACAGTGGGTCGAAACTGAATCTCCCAGAAAGTGATACTATTAGAAGCAAGAGCTCAACGCATAACAGCATTGAGCTTTCAATCCAACCAAGGTCAACCCTTTCTGACTGCAACAGTCATTATTACATCATCACCATACCTAGTAATCCAATTAATTTCAAAATTTAAAATGAGGATGTTGCGGCGAACAGCAGACTGTGACAACAAGTTGCAATTTCTTTCCATTTCAATATCACGTTGGCTTTAAATAGTGAGACTGTCATCGGAAAACAAAAACATACAACTGGCTCCAGAACAAAATAATTAATAAGTAGAAAAAGTATGAAATACGGAACAGATGCTGTAGTGAAAAAGAGATTCATTCTCTACATGGGCTGCACTTTCTGGGATCGCTCGAACTAAATGATACTCTTTTATCTTTGCTGTTTACACACTGCTGAGCAATGCTGGTGAAGGAAAAAGATGTAAATTTTGTTAAGCGTCGCACATATTTAAAATGAATGCAATTAAAAAGAAACAAAATCCGGATCGAGTATTATTTTTATTTTCTGAAAAATCATTGCCTCTGCTTTATTGGAAACGTATAAAATCTCATTTCTAATTCCACAAGCAAGCCTATAGCACTTCCTTTAATTGCTAATTCAGAGTGTGTATCAACTCTGTTCTTCACAAAATGTGTTGCACATTAATTCTGATTATGTACAAAACCCACCTGCAAGGAAAATATCTCTGAATTAGTAATGCTGATAAAATGAGCAGCTCACCTGGGGATTTACTAGGAAACAGAATACTGGACAGAATTAGAATCATGTAGCTAAGGCTATTCATAATGTCATTAACATAAAGGCAATTAAATGAGTTTTTAACCTACAACCTTTTATTGTTATTAATGAACATTGAAGAAAAACACACGTGAGATGGGTTCTGTAATTATATGTGCACCAAGCTATGCAATAATGGGTTTAAATATAAAAGCAAAACAAATGATTATTGTGAGCATTTGAAATAGTCAAAGCCCCAAAGGGGCATCTCAGCCATATTTAGTCACATGATACTACACCAAGAGGGTTAATTAAATGAGTTTTTACCATCATCAGACAAGACTGTTAAATCTGACATTACTGGTATTGTCAAAAGTAAATGTGGATTTTTATTCTGAGATTTCATAAAGCTGTTTGCAAGCAGCCTTTCTAAGAAAACACAGGGAAGAAAAGAAAATCCTTAGGGACTAGTTTCCATCCTTTTTATTCAAGCTTTTAATGCACTAAGAATCATTTAACAGGGGCTGTAGCAATCCATGCTCAACAGGCACACTATTTAAATACAGGCCTGATGGCTTTCATGCAAATATTCTGTCAAGCGTTGGTGCACAGTGCGTTGAATTTATGGACCATTCCTGCAATCCTATGCCACTTTTCCTAAGGAGGTGACCTCATTCCTGTGTCCACAGAGCCAAATATCCTCATCTTCGACTCTCTTAATGTCCAGTCCTTTTTATTTATTTAAACAATCAACTATTTAGCCTGTATTACAGATGGGTTACGACAGCCAACTTTAACCAACCAAGTGTTCCAATTACAACACATTCAACAGTTTAGTTATTTGCTCCTCAATGGTATGTCAAAGTGGCAAACATAAATATTTTTAATATGTGCATAGGTTTGTTGATTCCTGTGATAGATTGTAAAGTGTATTTTTAAAGTTAATGCCGAGTAAACAAGATCAAAGTACAATTTTGGAAGTTATTGCAGCATAAAAAAGGTGTTGTTTGTAACTATGTGAAAAATTTGCTGTTGCTTCAATTTTTTTCTCTGATACCCAAGCTCAATAAAGTTAAAAAGTAACTCTTGTCTTTTCTTTCATGTATATTTCAAAGGATATGACCGTCAATGTATTTCATTGATTATTTCTGGGACCATGTTTGGGAAGCTGAGATCTAGTGCTTTCTGAGAGTGTTGCCAAGACAATAATATCAACAACACCAGTAGAAATTTACAGCTCTTGTGTTTATTAACATTCAGTAAATGACCAGAAAAAGGGGCATGTTCAATAAATCCTGTTTTATGATGTGTGTTTCTGAGCACTGACTAAATTCAGATTAAGTTTACATACAATTACAAATGAATATTCAGGTCATTATAATTCAGGAGTTTGCCAAATGTTTTTACTTCCTGTCAAAAGATCCTTCCTGTTAGCAGTCAAGTCATTGCGCACTCCAGATCATTTGGGACAACTCTCTCCTATGGTGAAATACAGTAAATACCCACCTGTCAAAATATTTCATCAGGCTAAAAATCATTGTTGGATTTATTTACAAGCCCAATAATTACACAGATTCAAATGATCAGGAAGTACTGGTTCTACAAATGTTTAGGGAACAGAAAGACTGAATTGGTTCACAAAGGTTAAAATATCAATTTGAGGTACAGCCTCAAGATAAAGGGGGGCGGTTTAGGACGGAGTTGAGGAGGAACTTCTTCACTCAAAGGGTGATGAATCTCTGGAATTCTCTGCCCGTTGAAGTGGTGGAGGCTGCCTCGCTAAATATACTTAAGACGCGGGTTGATAGGTTTTTGATAGGCAAGGGGATTAAGGGTTATGGGGAGAGGGCGGGAAGGTGGAACTGAGACACGACAGATCAGCCATGATCTCATTGAATGGCAGGGCAGGCTCGAAGGGTTAGATGGCCTACTCCTGCTCCAATTTCTTATGTTCTTGTGTTCTTAGATCACATTTCTTGTAGAACCCAATTATATGCAAGGATTTTGGAGGAAACCATCTTTCGGAGGATTTATGGTGCAATGGTGAAATGATTGGTATTGAAAGTTCTCGTAGATTTTAAGCCTGCCTTTTCCTCTTAACCAAAGCCACAATTAATCATGTAGTTCAATTGGATGTGAAGATCAACTTTTGTATTCTTAGCCCAATTTCTATTTCCTCACTGAATACCTACTTGAAAGGTCAGTGCCACCACCATCCCTTCAGCCCATGCCACTACCTTGCCAACCAAGTGAAAATGAAGGCAGGAATTGGAGACAACCAAATTATTTCATTTCTATCCCCTCCACTCTTGATCCTAGCTGCCAAGTCCACATAGCTGACTAAGTTATGTCAGGTTTCACTAAATATCATTCAATGAGAGATGTGCCAAATAACCCATGTTCTACATGTGACAGAAGCTGACCATATTCCTGCAGACATCTGGTCTCCAGTCTCCATCCTACAGTTTCGTACGAAACATTCACCTTAACTTTGCTCATTTCAACCAAATTAAACCACATACAATTAAATCCTTGCTTTTGTCACAGGTGCTCTCGCTTATTCTCAGGTGTGCGGAATTAAAATGTGTTAGGCAGCTTGTTAATAATGACCTGACAGTCTGTACTGTAGAAACAAAATGGTAAAAAAAAGCTGGAGTAATGTTGTTTGTAAGTCCGAAACTTCAGCGAAATTCTGAATTCAAATTACTAAAACTGAGCCATTTTGGATTTATCCATGAATATCTCCCCTGTGCAAAATTCAGCTAATTTGGGACTTATATGTAATTTTAAAATAGGGGTCTGCTCATACAGAGAGACTTTTCTTTCTACCACTGAGCATTTTCTCTGCCATTAATCTTACACCAGTATGATACTCAAACAGCACCAATGAGCCTGGATATAAGCCAATAGTAGCATGTTTCAGAGGATTTTCCCAAGCCACTTGCGTCAACGCAACTTTCAAACATGCAATTGATGCAGGTGGTTTGGGAGAGTTTACACATAGCCATGGACCCCACCCCTGCCAACCCAGAGACACAACAACATTCAATTTCCCTGGCGATCCAATATGCTTTGAGTTGATTTATTATTGTCACATGTATTGGCATACAGTGAAAAGTATTGTTTCTTGCATGCTCTGCAGACAAAGCAAACCATTCATAGAGAAGGAAGGGAGAAGTGCAGAAAGTAGTGTTACAGTCATAACTAGGATGCAGAGAAAGGTCAACTTAATATAAGGTAGGTCCATTCAAAAGTCTGGTGGTAGCAGGGAATTAAAGATTTGTTACAGAATTTAAGAGATAGAGTTTTAAAAGAATACAATGAGAGTAAAAAATAGAATTAGAGTGTGCTGGGCACAGCTTGCAAGAAGTTGCCACACTCTGGCCCCATCTTGGATTTACCCAATGCTATCTTGGATTTACCAATCTGATGAAGACCTGATGAAGGATGAAACAGACTTGAAATGTTGGCTCTATTCTCTCACCACAAATTCTGTCAGACCTGATTTTCCAGCATTTTCTGTTATCCCTGTGGGCTCACTATCGTTGGTTTTCCCTTAGCTTTCATGGATAGGGTGTTCCGCCTTTGAAAGTTGTATGTGAGGTGGTCTCGGTCAAATGTAGGGACCTGTGGCAGGATCCTAATGGTTGCAGTGGACTTCCTCACCGATCAGTGCGATTGGCTTCCTTAACACGAAACTCAAAGACCTTTAAATGTGAGGCCAAAACAGATCTTGAAAGCATCTCATTGTTTTTGTCTCCCTTGCTGCACTAAAGAGGTTGCCTGAAAGATTCTGCTCAGGAGTAAATTTCAGGCATGTATGGATTTTTGCCCTATGTATTTCTGAGGCACTAAATTCTGAATAACAACACTTCTGTTTCACCTAATAATATGTTGTTGTTTTTTCAGCTGTAGTGCACCGCAATGATTTAAGGTGACCTTGTACCCCTTTTGTGCTGTTGTCTGTCCCATTAATCATCCAGTAATAGCCCATAGTCACACAACAAAAGCTTCAGAATGTGTTAATAGTCTATTCATGAAATGCAAAAAGAAACTGATATGCCATCTTACTTAATACCATATTGCCTTATCGTTAGGGCTAAAGGGTTTTCTTAATGTGGCTTCTAAATGTCACACTTAATTTGTCTATTTAAATGAGTGTATTGTGTTTCTTTTGCTGATTACACACCAGTTCTGTGTGCTTCAAACTGCCAGGAATGTACAAGCTGTCCTTATTTCATAGGAAGTGCACGTGAGCACGTTAGCAAGCTGCAACTTAAATGAAGTAAAAATCCAATAAAGTACTTCTGAAAAGGTGAAATGTTGCAGGGCCATTGGAGAAAGAGCATTCAGTGGAGTGGGACTGATTGGACAGCTCTTTCAGAGATAAAATGGGTCGAATGGCCACCTTCCGTGCTGCACGATCCCGTAAAATAATAATTAAAAACTTAGCATCACGCTCACAAGGAACAAGGTAACAAATTTTTACAAGACTGTCAATCAAATATCCATTGAAGGGATAAAGAAAAATATTAATCGAAAATTATTGCCAGAATTTTTCACCTCGCACTCCCCGAAACCCCCGAGGCTTGCAAGATCTCGCCCGAGGCCAACAGAGGGCGCCATTCTGCCAACCTGGCCTGCCCCGATTCTGGAGCGGGCATACGGGTAAAATTCCGGCCTGTGTCTAAATTGAGAAATGCAATGCATCGTTACAGTGAATAGTGTAGACGCATTTAGAGGAAAACTAGATCAACACGAGGGAAAGAACTAAGCAAATATTGTGATGCTTATGCTGATGGGAGTTTAGATGAAGAAGGGTGGGAAGGCAAAATGCTGAAGATGCTGGAATCTCAAACAAAAACAGATATTGCTGGAAAATCTCAGCAGATCTGACAGCATCTGTGGAGAGAGGATAGAGTCTGGGTGACTTTTCACAAAGAACAACACAGCACGGGAAACAGGCCCTTCGGCCCAACGAGCCCGCGCCACCGTCCCACTGTCTCAGTGACCTATTCATGATTTTAGTCTACGCCTAATGTGAGAGGATCAGGGAGGTCCAATTTAGGGACAATTTAGTACCCAATCAATCAGCCTAAAAGCACATCTTTGGGGATGTAGGAGGAAACCGGAGCACCCGGAGGAAACCCACGCAACCACGGGGAGAACGTGCAAACTCCCACAGACACAGGCCCAAATCCATGTGTCTGCACAGTAACAGAGATAGTCTCTGAGCTGTCATGTTGCCCTCGAGATGGTCCAGTTTAAGCACACTAACGACATGAAGCAATAGGCAACTCCCGAAGCAATGTCCAAGAGCAGCCCACTACAACCTGCCGCATGCATGCCCCTTGCTGGACTTAAATGCCTGTGGAGACAAAAAAAATTCATTATTAAACAGGCAAAGACTAACATCCCTGAGGCAAAACGTATTCCCGAGCCTACAATGTTTAGTAAGGCCTACTATATCCCCCTATATGTAGCCCGCTCATGTGGCTGTCTAAGTGACTCTTAAACAACCCTAGCGTGCCTGCTTCCACCTGACAAAAGAGTGGGAAGAGGTTTGTGTGGAACCTTAAACACTAACATGAACCAGCTAGGCCAAACGGATTGTTTTGGAGCTGTAATTCAATGTTACCTGAAGAGGGATTGATTATTTATTCAATATATTTAAGTAATAAGTCCTCAAAAATAAAGGCATGAAGATGCTGGAAATCTGAAATAAAAACAGAAGATGGTGGGGAAATCTCAGCAGGTCTGGCAGCATCTGCGGAGGGAGAAAGAGTTAGAGGACTCATCTTCAGAGCTGCAAATAAAATGAGTCTGTTTTGTTTTGAATGCGTTTTTAAGCTTAAGTTTTTTTATTCGTGTCACAAGTATTGTCACATTAACACTGCAATGAAATTACTGTGAAAATCCCCTGGTCACCAGACTCCAGCACCTGTTCGGGTACAGGGAGGGAGAATTTAGCATGGCCACTGCACTTAATCAGCATGTCTTTCGGACTGTGGAAGGAAACCGGAGCACCCAGGGAAAACGCATGCAGACGTGGATATGAGATATAACACAGAGAGAGACATTCTGATAAAATGGCTTAAGATCTGCACACAACATTTAGAAGGTATTATCAGTCCTTGGTAATGAAAAGAAATTAAAGTCCAGCAGCATCTCAAATTCTTAAAATAAATGAAATAATACAGGAATCTGGAAGAGAGCTGCTTATCCAACGCATATTTAAATCAAGTTTATCTGGTAATGGAAATGAATTACTTTTCCGAATACAGTTATTTCCGTTGTTTTGAAAGGTGGGGGCAGGGTGGGAGTGACAACACTTTCCCTCGAATATATTTGTGGCTAAAACCCTTAGAGATACCTCCATTTAACAAGGACTGTGAGCAGCCCTCTTATGACCATCAGCTCAGCAAGGGCTGCCACAGAAGTGCACTTCTACACGAAAAGAGGAAAATGTTAGGTAGGCTCAAGGGAAACAACATCCAGCACAAAAATCTCTCCATGTTATGTCCAAACTTGTACATTGAATTGAAATTCCCATGACGACTAAGGCAGGTCAAGGGTTGTTGTCACTCGGTACAAAGGGGCTGAAAATGCCTCATTAGTCTGGAGGCTAATAGAGTACAAGCAGTATAGACTTCACATAACCAAACAACCCTCCCTGAAGTCTACAAAAATCCAATTCATTCCCTATCTGCCGACAGGAAATCAGTCCAGGAATCCCATTTTATTAAGACTTTGAATTGGACAAGCGTAAACATTTAAAGCAGCTTATGTTTTTTGACAAAAAAAAATCAACTTGCTAAAAGCAAACGGTTAAATAAATGCCTCAATTTTGAGGCAATAATCTTGGCTATAATCAGCAACATCTTTATGCCAATCACGGTTGGCAAATATGATTTAAGATCTTCTAATAAATCATAATTTCATTTCATTAGCCTTAGCCTTCTTCGTGCAATGAAAGCAAACTGGGTATGGATCACGGTGGTTCCAACTTATCGTGACTTATTCAGTTCTCTCTTCCACTTTAAATCAATGATAAGGGAAGTTACCACATAGACTACTGTCGCGTTCCACATCAATTCACAAACAGTGCGTCAGATATCAAGATGATTAACTTAATGGAAGCAGTTTCACAGTATTGTGATGCAGTTTTTGTTTCTGGTTTTATTTACTGACCTAATTTTGAAATATCAATTTACCTGGGTCATAGTTCAAATGAAACCAGATCAAGTATGATTGGATTGATATCTATTATTAGGTACGGCGTTCTTCCCCACTTTGATCCAAATGAAAGAAATTTGTAAAGTCTGCATGGTGTTTTCAAAATGAATACATATGTCTAAAATCCAACGGAGCTGTGTGTATGTGAGAGACGTGTGCAAGAGAAATGTATTTTCTTCTTATAACAGCATGTTGGTAGCCACACTGAAAAATGGAACATTTTGCACTGTTTGTACTCACCGTTGACATTAAGCACTCCCAGGTCAGGTTGAGCAAGTGTTAAATACAAGGTGCCTTAACCCCAACCTCAGAAGACTACTTACTTGTCTTGCGCCAGTATATTTTCATTTGATCAGCCTTCCCCATGGCCTGGTGAAGAGGTAAGGAGAAAACCACAAATGAAATAAGACAATACATTTCTCTGGCCTCTCTGAATAAGCTCAAGTAGTTAGTGTCAAGTACGTGGTGGCACAGTGGTTAGCACTGCTGCCTCCAGCACCAGGGACTTGGGTTCAATTCCTGGTTTGGATCACTGTCTGTGCAGAGTCTGCCTGTTTGTCCCATGTCGATGTGGGTTTCCTTCAGGTTTCCTCCCACAGTCTGAAAGACGTGCCGGTTAGGTGCATTGACCATGCACCATGCAGTTCTCCCTTAGTGTACCCGAACAGGTGCCAGAGTGTAGTGACTAGGGGATTTTCACAGTGACATCACTGCAGTGTTAATGTAAGTCTACTTGTGACACTAATGATTAAACTTTTAAAACAAATGCATGGTTCGTTTTTTTGTGGCTTTTTTATTCTTGCATCTGCAAGACCTTAACTGAAGCTAAGACTAAATTCATTTTAACTAAGCTTTCTATATAAAGATAAAAATTTACAGAGCTAGGAAGTGGGCATAGCTCAATCTTGGATGAATATAAATCCTGAATCCAGCAACAAAGGACATATTTTTAATCCATTATATCTCCAAGATCCAAAATCAGCTTTCATTAGCTTGGAAACAGAAAGGACAGCCACTGTTCTAAAATATAACTTATCAAATTCCCCAATAACACTGTGTCACAAGGACAGCACGGTGGCACACTGGTTAGCACTGCTGTCACACAGCACTAGGGACCCAGGTTCGATTCTGGCCTTAGGTCACTGTTTGTGTGGAGTTTGCACATTCTCCCCATGTCTGCATGGGTTTCCTCCCACACTCCAAAGATGTGGAGACTAGGTGGATTGGCCATGCTAAGTTGACCCTTAATGTCAGGGGCATTAATAGGGTAAATACGTGGGGTTACGGGGATATGACCTGCGTGGAATTGTTGTTGGTGCAATCTCAATGGGCTGAATGACCTCCTTCTGCTCTGTAGGGACTCTATGCTTGTATGAACCATTGATGGGTTCACTTCATAAATCTCCCAATTGCCTGTACGGAACTGTAGACGGTAAAGTCATCACAATCCGAGATGACCATTGGCTACTCTCCCGTTTGAGGAGGGAGCTGACTGCTGTTGATTTTAAATCTGAGACTAGGGTCCTGAACTTGAGGAGAGCCAGCTTTGATGCTATGAGACATGCATTGGCTAGGATAAGCTGGCAAAGGAACTTAAGGAGTTGACAGTGGATAGGCAATGGCAGACATTTAAAAAACAATGGATGAACTTCAATAACTGTACATCCCTGTCTGGCGTAAGAGTAAAATGGGGAGGGTGGCTCATCCACGGTTATCAAGGGAAATCAGGAATATGTTAAAGCCAAAGAGGAGGTTTATAAATTGGCTCAAAAAAGCAGCAAACCTGAGGACTGGGAGAAATTTAAATAAAGTGTTTAATTCTGAAAGGGGAAATAGAGTACAAGAGTAAGCTTGCAAAAAACATGAAAGTGGACTGCTAAAGCTTCAATAGATATGTGAAGCAATAAAGACTGGTGAAGACAAATGTAGGTCCCTTACTATTAGAATCAGGTGAATTCATAATGGGCAACAAAGAGATGGCAGACCAGTTGAACAAATACTTTGGATCTGTCTTCATAAAGAAGGACACAAATAACCTTCCAGAAATACTAAGGAACAAAAGGTCTAAGATGAAGGAGGAACTGAAGAAAATCCTTATTAGTCAGGAAATTGTATGGGGCAATTGCTGGGAATAAAACCCAATAAGTCCCTGAGGCCTGATGCTCTGCATCCCAGAGTAGTTAAGGAAGTGGCCCTAGAAATAGTGGATGCATTGGTGATTATTTTCCAGAATTCTATATACTCTGGAAGAGTTCCAGTGGATTGGAGGGTAACTCATGTAATTCCACTTTTTAAAAAAAAGGCAGGAGAGAGAAAATGGGAGTTCTAGACCGCTAAGCCTGACATCTGTGGTGGGAAAAATGCAGGAGTCAATTATTAAGGATGCAATTGCTAAGCATTTGGAAAACAGTGATCAGTCCAAGTCAGCATGGGGTCATGAAAGGGAAATCGTGCTTGACAAATCTTCTGGAATTTTTTGAGGATGTCAGCAATCGAGTAGACAAGGGTGAACCAGTGGATGTTGTGTATCTGGACTTTCAAAAGGCTTTTGACAAGGTCCCACACTTAATGAACAAAATTAAAGCTCATGACATTGGGGGGGGTATGTATTGACGTGGATAAAGATCTGGTTGGCAGGCAGGAAGCAGAGAGTGGGAATAAATGGGTTTTTTCAGAGTGGCAGGCACTGGGGTACCGCAGGGTTCAGTGCTGGTACCCCAGCTATTCACAATATACATTAATGATTGGGATGAAGGAATTGAATGCAACATCTCCAAATTTGCAGACAACACCAAGCTAGCTGACGGTATGTGCTGTGAGGAGGATGCTAAGGATGCAGGGTGACTTGGACAGGCTGACTGAGAGGGCAAATACTTGGCAAATGCAATATAAGGTGGAGAAATGTGAGGTTATCCACTTTGGTGACAAAAACAGGAAGGAAGATTATTATCTGAATGGTGGCAGTTTAGGGAAAGGGGAAGTAAAATGAGACCTGGGTATCATGGTGAAACAGTCGCTGTAGGCTGGTATGCAGCTACAGCAGGCGGTGAGGAAAGCTAATGACATACTGACCTTCATAGCAAAAGGATTTGAGTATCAGAGTAAGGATATCTTGCTGCAGTTATACAGGGCCTTGGTGAGGCCACACCTTGAGTTACTGTGTGCAGTTTTGGTCTTTTTGTCTGAGGAAGGACATTCTTGCTATTGACGGAGTCTAGTGAAGGTTCTCCAGACTGATTCCTGGAATGACAGGACTGACCTATAAAGAGGAATTGGATCGACTGGACTTGTCTTCATTGGAATTTAGAAGAACAAGGGGGGAATCTCATAGAAACATATAACATCCTGGTGGGACTGGACAGGCTAGATGCGGGAAGAATGTTCCTGATGTCGGGGAAATGCAGAACTAGGGATCACAGTCTAAGAATAAGGGGTAAGCCACTCAGGACTGAGATGAAGAAGAACTTCTTCATTCAGAGAGTTGTGAACTTGTGGAATTCTCTACCACAGAAAGCTATTGGGGCCAGTTCATTAGATATGTTCAGAAGGGAGCTGGACATAGCCCTTTTGACTAAAGGGATATGGAGACAAAGTGAGAGTGAGATACTGAAAGTGCATGATCAGCCATATCATATTGAATGGTGGTGCCAGCTCGAAAGGCCAAATGGCCTACTCCCACACCTATTTTCTATGTTTCTAACCTGAGGACCACCACACCTCAGGTGAGCCTTCATGAATAACTTCAGCCAGTACAGGAATCGAACCGTTGGTGTCACTCTGCATCACGAAATAGCCGTCCAGCCAACTGAGTTGAACCGAGTTCCCATATAGAACTGTACAATACACAGGGAGGCCATTTTGCCTATCGTGCCTGTGTCAGGTCGTTGAAAGAGCCATCCAATCTGTGCCATAAGACCATAAGACATAGGGGCAAAATTAGGCCTCTTGGTCCATCGAGTCTGCTCCGCCATTCAATCATAGCTGATATTTTTCTCATCCCCATTTTCCTGCCTTTTCCCTATAACCCCTGATCCTCTTATTAATCAGGAACCTATCTCTGTCTTAAAGACACTCAATGACCTGGTCACCAGAGCTTTCTGCAGCAAAAAGTTCCACAGATTCACCACTCTCTGGCTGAAGAAATTCCTCCCCATCTCTGTTTAAAGGGTTGTCCGTTCAGCCCGAGGTTGTGCCCTCTGGTTCTAGTTTTTCCTACTAGTGGAAACATCCTCTCCATGTCCACTCTATCCAGGCCTCGCAGTATCCTGTAAGTTTCAATAAGATCCCCCCCTCATCCTTCTGAACTCCAATGAGTACAGACCCAGAGCCCTCAACTGTTCCTCATACGACAAGCTCTTCATTCCAGGGATCATTCTTGTGAACCTCCTCTGGACCCTTTCCAAGGCCAGCACATCCTTCCTTAGATATGGGGCCCAAAACTGCTCACAATACTTCGCTTTCCCCCTAGACCTGGCAGTTTATATCCCTTCTCAACTATTTGCCTAATTCTCTTTTGAAAATAAATCCAGCCTGCTGTGTATGTTTAATTTATTTGTATATTTTTGTGAAGTTCCAGGATGTGTGTAAGAGGGAACAGTCGATCTTCATTGAATGAACAATATTCCATGGGCTGCGATAGCTCGATAGTGTAGAGAAGGGGATTATGCCTCAGGAATCTTACTTTGACCACAACATGTTTGACTTGTTTCTTTAAAAAAAGGAGAAAGGCAGTGGTGGATTTTGCAGATGGTACCTGTCATTATTGAAGAAGTTGCAGCATTGAAAACTGGCAGTTTAATTAAAGTTTAAATTGCACGAATCCACTATTTTTTTTAGAAATTGTCCCAAACACTCCAAAAAGCATTCCATTCTGGAGTACAGAGAAGTAGGGGTAATAAGTCTATCCGATGTTTTTCTCATCAAATGTCTGTGGACAAGCGTTCACAGTGAACCAGACGGTTGTGGGTTTAGAGGAACACCCAGCAAAAAATAATCTAGACCAAGGCCAGGAAGTTACGACCATTCACGCCAGTGGGATATTCCCATCCCGCTGCAGTGAACGGAGATTTGTCTGGGCACCAAATTCTCTGCACTCGCTGCAGCGGAAGTTGGCATGAACACTCCAACACAGGGCTTGTATTTATATAGTACCTTCCCTGACCACCGGATGTCTCAAAGCACTGTACAGCCAAGGAATACATCTGAACCATAGTCACTACGCTAATGTAGGAAAAATGGCAGCAAACGTGCGCACAGCAAGCTCCCACAAACAGCATTGTGATGATGACCTTTTTTTTGTGACGTTGATTGCAGGATATACATTGACACCAGAAATAACTCACTTCCTTGCTCTTCTTCACCCTGGGATATTTCACGTCTACCAGACTTGGTTTAATGTCCCACCCAAAAGAACAGCACCCCTGGGGGTGCAGCACTCCTTCAGTACTGCATGTGGAGTGCCAGTCTTGATTTTTGAGCTCCAGAGCTGGAGTGGGACCTGAACCCAGAACCTTCTGACTTGAGCAAGAGAATATCCAGCTGAATAATAGTCAACACTGTACTGAGCATGCACGGCACTGCCACCTTTCAAACAAGCTGTGAAACCTGCTGTCTCAGATGGATATAGAAGACCGCATAGCAATACTTAACCAAGAACAGGCTGGTCCTCCTGGTGTCCCAGCTAGCTAATATTTATCCCTTAGCCAATAACTATTACAACAACAACTACCTTCCAAAGGCATTCCATTGGGCGTAAAGCACATTGGGATTTCTCAAGGTCATGAAAGGCACAATATAAATGCAAGCCTTCATTTCTCTAACTGGGAACTGGATTTTGCCATGAGTGTGAGTTCGTGGAAAACATTCTCCGCTGAGCTTTATTCCATTTCTTGCTGTGCAGCCTTCGGTCAAACAAATGATCTTTATCTGCATTTCAAATAAAAAACATCATGGCTGGAATTTTACTGCCTCGCCCACCCCAGAATCGGGGTGGGTGAGGGTCGCGGAACAACATTCTCCATCGGCCTCGGGGCAGGATCTTTCGAGCCTCAGGCAGGCAAGGGGGTAAAATTTCAGCCCACTTGTCAGGGTTGGGAGGGAGTAACTCAGGATTCAGCAGTGAAGGTAGATGCAAATCCAAAAGCCCTTTAATCGTTGTCTAACTGACTGCCTTCGAAAAATGGGTAAAAGATACTGGTGGACGGAAGACCGCCGTGATACATGAATAGGCAGGGAATAGAGGTACACGGACCACTTAGAGGCAAAAGGTCTTTAGTTTTGAAAGGCGTCATGTGTCGGCACAGGCTTGGATGGGCCGAAGGGCCTCTTCCTATGCTGTACTATTCTTTGTTCTCTTTGCTGGGGATCCAGTTCTGCCTCTGTGATTGAGAAGAAGATGCTCCAACAATACCTATCAGCCAGACAGAGAAGAATGAAAAGCTTTGGATAGGCACTGGTGGAAATCGCACCCAACCTTCCTTGCACCCACATAAGGTGATGACTCATCAGCCCCTGCAGAACTCCAGCAAATCCTCTGCTAACTTTTTTTGTGTGTGTGTGTTGCAAAAATATATATTATTCATAAAACGTCTAATAGAGCGTTAGAACATCTTTCAAAACGGCCATTACAGACAGTGACATGATATTCAAATTTAAATGAACTGCTCACAGTCTCAATCTGCCGGGGTCATTTCCAAACAATGACTCAAGTGATGTTCCCATGGGTCATGTATACACTCTGATATTAACATTCACATTCCTGTTACCCAGCAAATGAAGATCATTTTGAAAATATTTTTGAACATGCAACTTTGAAAAGCCGACCAGGGTTATTTAAGTATCCGAGCCACTTAATCACCTTCACTATTTACATCAGTCTGTTGATTCAGAGCACTAACATGCTGAACTTTGGTTGCAGGAACAGGAGTCCATTCGTGGAGGCTTTGGAGGGAGTACAGAAAAGGTTTACCAGGATGGTGTCGGGTATGGGGGGTATTAGCTATCAGGAGATATTGAATAAAACTGGGATTGTTCTCCCTAAAAAGACAGAGACTGAGGGTGACCTGTTAGAAGTTTATAAAATGATGAGGGGTATAGATAAGGGGAACAGTTGGAAGCATTTTCCCAGGGCAGAAGTGACAATCACAAGAGGGCACAAATTCAAGGTAAGGTTCAGTAGAGATGTGCAGGGGGAAGTTTTTTACACAGAGGGTGGGAGGTGGCCTGGAATGCACGGCCAAGCGACATGGTTGAGGCAGATACATTAGTGATATTTAAGACTTATCTGGACAGGCTCATGAACAGGCAGGGAATAGAGGGATACAGGCGGTTAATCAAGGTAGGACAGCATGATCGGCGTAGGCTTAGTGGGCCAAGGGTGCCTGTTCCCGTGCTGCACTGTCCTTTGTTCATTCAGTGGTTTTGTTGGATGATCATATTCCATAATTTTAAACATAAACAACCTCACCGCGCAGGATCATAAACCGATGTTCATTTCATTAGCGAATGTAATTTTATTGCAATCCCAGAGAGTTGGATATGGGAATTTGATGCAGATTAACTAATGGCTGTATTCAACAACTAATGAACACAGAATCACAGAATCAACATCGTGCAGAAAGAGGCCATTCGGTCCATTGTGTCTGCACCAGTTCTCCAAATGAACTTGATGGCTCAGTGGCATTCCCCTGCCTTTTCCCCATAACCCTGTACATTGTTTCTATTGAAGCTATCATACAATGCCCTCTTGAATGCCTCGACTGAACCTGCCTTCAGCGCCCGTCCAGGCAGCGCATTCCAGACGTGAACCAGTTGCTGTTTTCTCTCACATCACATTTGCTTCTTGCACAAATCACTTCAAACCTGTGCCTTCTTGTTCTTGACTCTTTTATGAGCGGGAACAGTTTCTCCTTCTCTATTCTGTCCAGCCCCCTCGTGATTTTGAACATCTCCATCAAATCTCCTCTTAGCTTTCTTCTCTCCAAGGAGGACAGTCCCAACCTCTCCAATCTATCTTCATAACTGAAGTTTCCCATCCCTGGAAATCATTCTTGTAAACCTCTTCGGTACTCTCTCCAATAAGTTCACATCCTTCCTATAGTGTGGGCTCCCTGAACTGTGCACGATATTCGTGTTGAGGTCTAACTATTTTCTTGTATAAGTTCAGCATAACTGCCTTGCTCTTGTACTCTGTGCCCTTATTAATAAAGTAAGAAGTCTCACAACATCTGGTATCTCCACATCATGCCTATTAATAAAGTCCAGAATAATATATATGTCCTCTTCACAATTTACAATGCGTCCAAGTTCTGTGCCATCTCCAAATTTTGAAATTGCCAGATGCACACCAAGATCTAGATAATTCATACATCAGGAAAAGCAAGGGTCTCAAAACAGCCCAGGAAGATCACAGCAAATCTTCCTCCAGCCTGAAGAGTGTCCATTGACCATTACATTTTGCTTCCTGTTATTCAGTCAATTTTGTATCTGCATTCCTACTATCTCTTTTATTCTATGAGCTTTCTCATAAGTCTGCTGTGTGGCACTGTATGTAGCACCTTCTGAAAGTCCATATACACCAAATCAACAGCACTGACCATTTCTGTTACCACCTCAAAGAACTCTAACAAGTTAGTTAAACACAATCTTTTCCTTTAGAAATCCATGCTGGTTTTTCCTAATCAACCTACAATTTTCTATGTGACTCACAGCATTAGAATCCGTACAATGCAGAAAGAGGCAACTTGGCCCATCGAGTCACAATCCCATCCAGGCCCTATTCCGGTCTCCCTACATATTCACCCTGCTAATCCCCTAACGCTAGGGTCAATTTAGCATGGCCAATCAACATGACCCGCACATCTTTGGACTCTGGGAGGAAACCGGAGCACCCGGAGGTAACACACGCAGACACGGGAAGAACTTGCAGACTCCACACAGACAGTAATCTGAGGCCGGATTCGTCCCCAGATCCCTGGAAATGTGAGGCAGCAGTGCGAACCGCTGTGCCACCATGCTGTCCTGTGACTGCATAACATTTGCAATTCTCCAGTCCTCTGGCACCTCCCCTGAATCTATAACAGTCCAGAAGATTATGGCCAGCACCCCTGCAATTTCCTTCTCATGTCAATATCCTTGGATGCATCTCATCCGGTCCTAATGCTTTGTCAACTTTGAGTTCTGACAGTCTATTCAACACTTTCTCCTTAGCAATCTTGAACCCTTCTAGGGACAGAGTTTCCCCAACTGTCACCACGTCCGGTAGCATTTATCCCTTTGGTAAAGACAGACGTGAAGTATTAATTCAATACCTCATCCACATGGAGGTATTGAATGCTTCCATTGAAATTCCCCTTATAGGTCCCCAATTCTACTCCTCCTCTTACCACCCTTTTACTATTTATATGCCTATGGAAGACTTTGGTATTGCCTTTTATGTTAACTGCCAGTTTGTGATAAATCCTTTTTGCTTCTCTAACGTGCTTCTTCATCTCCCCTCTGAACCTTCTGTATTCATCTTCTTCTTAACTATATTTTCTACCTGACACATGTCATAAGCACATTTTTTTCCCTCCTTATCTTAATTTCTATCTTCCTTTTCATCCAGTGAGTTCTGCATTTGTTTGTAGTATCTTTCCCTTTTAAAGGAATATATCTTTTTCCCAGGGTGCAAGTGTCAATTACAAGGGGGCACAGGTTCAAGGTGAGAGGGGAAAAGTTTAAGAGAGATGTGCGAAGGAAGTTTTTCATGCCTTTTGAGGAGGAGAGTTCCAAACTCTTAGTGCAGAGAAGATTTACTGGGATGCTACTGGAACTTGATCATTTGAGTTATACTGAGGCTGGATAGACTGGGACTTTTTTCTCTGGAGCGTAGGAGGCTGAGGGGTGAACTTATAGATGTCTATAAAATAATGAGGGGCATAGATCAGCTAATAGTCAATATCTTTTCCCAAAGGTAGAGGGGTCTAAAACTAGAAGGCATAGGTTTAAAGTGAGAGCGGAGAGATACAAAAGTGTCCATTGGGGCAATTTTTTCACATAGAGGATGGTGAGTGTCTGGAACGATCTGCCAGAGAGGCGGGTACAATTCTGTCTTTTAAAAAGCATTTAGACAGTTACATGGGTAAGATGGGTATAGAGGGATATGGGCCAAATGCAGGCAATTGGGACTAGCTTAGGGGTTTAAAAAAAAAGGGCAGCATGGACAAGTTGGGCCAAAGGGTCTGTTTCCATGCTGTAAACCTCAATGACTTTAAGACTCTGTGATTCTACGATTCACAACCCTCTGACAGAAAACATTTTTGACTCTGCCCTAAATAGGTGACCCCTTATTTTTAAACAGTGACCCTGAGTTCTAGATTCTCCCACAAGAGGGAACGTCCTCTCCACATCCATCCTGTCCGGACCCTTTAGGATCCAATATGTTTCAGTCAATTCACTTTTAACTCTTCTCAACTGCAGCGGACATAAGTTTAGCATACCAAACCTTTCCATCTAAGCCAAACCGCCCATTCCAGGTATTAGATTTAGAGTAAGGGGCAGTAGGTTTAGAGGGGATATGAGGAATAACATCCAGAGGGCGGTGAGAGTCTGCTCTGAAAGGGTGGTAGAGGCAGAGATCCTCATAACTTTTAAGAAGTATTTTGATGAGCACTTGCAATGTCCAGGCATACAAGGCATCCTTGCCAAGTGCTGGAAAATGGGATTTTAATAGTTGTTTTCAACTTGCACAAGCACAATGGGCCGAAGAGCCCTTTTGTGCTGTAGACCTCTCTGACTCTAGTCTTGCAAATCTTCTCTGAACTGATTTCAATACATTTACATTGTTCCTTAAATAAGGGGAGGCAGGTTCAATAGCAACATTTAAAAAGCATTTGTGTAAGTACATGAATGGGAAAGTATTAGAGGGATATGGGCCAAACGTGGGCAATTTGGATTAGCTGGGAAGGCACCATGAGCAGCATGGTCTGGTTGGGCCAAAGAGCCTGTTTCATGCTGTATTGCTCAATGGCTGTAATACTGTATACAGTACTCCAGATTAGGTGCATTGGGAACTCCAGTTAGGTACATTGGCCAGGCTAAATTCTCCCTTAGTGCATCCTAACATGTGCCGGAGTTTGACAACCAGGGGGTTTTCACAATAACTTCATTGCAATGTTAATGTAAGCCTAATAAATAAACTTTAAAACTTTAGATATGATCTCATCAAAAATCTACATAACTTCCCTACTTTTGTATTCAATTATTCTTACAATGAAATGTGACATTCTATTAGCTTCCCTAATTATCTGCTGTACCTGCATACTAACCTATTGAAATGCATGCACTAGGATTCCCAGATCCCTCTGCAATCAATCACCATTTAGATAATAAGCTTCGGTTTCATATTGCCAACATAGGTAAATTCATATTTTCTCACAGTATATTCAATTTGCCAATCTTTATCCACTCACTTAACCTATCTATGTCCTTTTATAGCCACCTTAACCTTCTTTACAACTTGCTTTCCTAACTATCCTTGTGTCATCAGAAAATTTAGCAACCATCCCTTTGTTCCCTTTCTCCGAGTCATTAATATAGATCGTAAAAAGTTGAGGCCCCTGCACTGATCACTGTGGCACACCACTCGTCACATCTTGCCCTCAGAAAATGATTCATTGATGCCTACTCTCTCTTCCCATCAGCCAGTCAGTATTCTATCCATGTCAATATGCTGACCCTTACACTATGAACTCTGATAGCCTTTCACTATAGCCTTTGATGTGACATCTTATCAAATGCCTTCTGGCAATCTAAGTACAACACATCCACCAGTTCCCCTTTAACCACAGCACATGCTATTTATTCAAAGAACTCCAATAAACTGGTCAAACATGATTTTCCTTTCACAAAATTATGTTGACACTAGCCTGATTACTTTGAACTTTCCTCAGTGCTCTGCTATAACAATTTTAATAATAGCTTCTAACATTTTCTTTGTGGCAGATGTTAAGCTAACTAGCCTGTAGTTTCCCACTTTCTATATTCCTCCCAGTCTGAACAATGGAGCTACATTCACTATTTTCCATCTAATGGAACTTTCCTGAATCTACGGGATTTTGGAAAACTAACATTAACGCATTAATTATGTCACAGGCCATTTCTTTTAAAACCCTAGGATGAAACCCATCAGGATCTGGGGACCTCTCAGTATGAAGACCCAGCAATTTGCTCAGCACCACTTCCCTTCTAATTCTAATTTTTTTGAGTGCCTCCCTTCTAATTCCTAATTTACAGCTCATAGAATCATAGAATCTCTACAGTGCAGGAGGAGACCATTTGGCCCATTGAGTCTGCACTGACCACAATCCCACCCAGGTCCTATTCCTGTCATCCCACATATTTACCCTGCTAATCCACCAGACGTTAGGGTCAAATTAGCATTGGCAATCAACCTAGCCCATGCATCCTTGGACTGTTGGAGGAAACCAGAGCACCCGGGGGAAATTCACGTAGACACGGGGTGAATGTGCAAATTCCACACAGAATTGAACCTGGGTCCCTGGCACGGTGAGGCAGCAGTGTTCACCACTGTGAGGCAGCAGTGTTCACCACTGTGCCACCCCTATTCTGAGATGTTACTTATATCCTCTAAAATGAAAACGAATACAAAATTCATCCTTATTTCCCATTGTTAATTCCCCAGACTCACTTTCTATAGGCTCAATGCTCACTTTGTTAACTTTTCTCTTTAAAAGATTCATAGTAACTCTAACTATCTGTTTATATACTTCTCGTCAACTTTCTCTCGTGCTCTAATTTTTCACTCTTTATTAGTTATTCTTTGCAGTTTTTCATATTCTGTCCAACCTTCTGACCTGCCATCCATTTTCGCATAATCATATTTTTTTTAAACATTTGATGCCATCGTTAACTTTTTTAGTTGACCACAGATTGTGGATTCTCCCTTTGGAATTTTTCATTCTCATTGGAATGTATCCATTCTGTAATTTCTTAAACATCTGCTTCTACATCTCTATTGACCAATCCCTTAACCTCATTTCCTTTTCACTTTAACTAGCTCTACTTTCATGCCCTCATAATTGCCCCTATTTAAGTTTAAAATACTAATCTTGAACCCACTCTTCCCTCCCTCAAAGTGTACATTAATTTCAATTGTATATGATCACTGTTACTTAGGGATACCTTCACTATGAGATCATTCATTAACCCTAACTTGTTGCACACCATCAGATTTAGTATAGCCTGCTCTCTAGGCAGAATATGCTGTTCTAAGAAACTATCCTGAAAGCATTCAATGAATTCCTCATCTAGGCTACCTTTGTCCATCTGATTTTTCCAGTCTGTATGTAGATTAAAATTCCCCATGATCATTGCTCTACCTTTCTGACAAGCTCTAATTATTTCTTCCTTTATACCCTGTCATTCTATATATTTATCTTTAGGGGGTCTGTGCACCATTCCCACAAGTGACATCTGACTTTGTAATTTCTCATTTCTACTCAAAAGCTTTCTACATCCTTGGTTCCTGAACTTAGATCATCCCTCCCAATTGTGCTCCCAGCATAATTTATTAACAGAGCCACATCCCCACCTTTTCCTAGCTTCCTTTCCGTCCTTTTTTTTGATTTGATTTGATTTATTATTGTCACATGTATTAGAATACAGTGAAAAGTATTGTTTCTTGCGCACTATACAACAGAGCATAACATTCATAGAGAAGGAAACAAGAGAATGCAGAATGTAGTCTTGCAGTCATAGCTAGGGGGTAGGGAAAGATCAACTTAATGCAAGGTAGGTTCATTCAAAAGTCTGATGGAAGGCAGCAGGGAAGAAACTGTTCTTGAGTCAGTTGGTACTGTCCTCAGACTTTTGTACCTTGTCCTGACGAAAGATGTTGGAAGGGAATATTCCAGGGTGCGTGGGATCCTTAATTATACTGGCTGTTTTTGTGAGGCAGCAAGAAGTGTAGACAGATTCAATGGATGGGAGGCTGATTTGTGTGATGGACTAGGCTTCATTCACAATCTTTTGTAGTTTCTTGTGGTCTTGGGCAGAGCAGGGTCATACCAAGCTGTGGTACAACCAGAAAGAATGCTTTCTATGGTGCATTTGTAAGAGATGTCATGTAGCTTTAAATATTCAGGTTCCATCATTGACAGCCTAATAGCGGTCAGATCCCACTTACTTATGTATTCTTTTTTTAAATTGTTCATGGGAAGTGGACACCTATGGCTGGGCCAGCGTTTGTTGCTCATTCCAGAGGGCATTTTAAAAGAAGACGACTTTCTTGTGGATCTGGAGTCACATGTAGGACAGACTGGATAAGGCAGCAGATTTCCTTCCCTAAAGGTGTGCACTCAGTTCATCGGTTGTGTTTCAAATGCTATGTGCATTCAAACGCAGAGCCTGTAGTTTTGTTCTTTCATTATTTTTGTAACCTCTAGCATAAGAGTGGCACAGTGGCAAAATGGTTAGCACTGCTGCCTCACAGTGCCAGGGGCCCAGGTTTGATTCCCGGCTTGGGTCACTGCTTGAGCAGAGTCTGCATGTTCTCCCCATGTCTGCATGGGTTTCTTCCAGGTGCTCTGTTTTTCTCCCACAGTCTGAAAGACGCGCTGTTTAGGTGCATTGGCCATGCTAAATTCCCCCTCAGTGTGGGTATTTTCACAGTAACTTCATCGCAGTGTTAATGTACGCCTACTTGTGAAGCTAAAGAATAAACTTTGCTGCTGATTTACTCTAAAATTTGGACTCTGTGGCCCTTCCTGTCATACTCTGTTTATCATTTCCCATATTAACACCTTTTTTCTCTTGCCTTGTCTCAATTTTCCAAATTTGATCCCTTTAACACCCTGCTGCGCAACCCCCCCCCCCCCCCATTTAGTTTAAGACTTGTCTCTACTTCCTTAATTATACGGCTCACTAGAACACTGGTCCCAACATGGTTCAGGTGCAGATTGTCCCAATGGTACAGCAGCTACTTTCCCCAGTACTGGTGCCATTGCACTATGAAGTGGAATCCAATTCTCCCACATCAATCTTTGACTCATGCATTCATCCCTCTAATTTTACTTCCCCTATGCAAATTAAATTTTTTTTAATCACAAGTAGGCTTACAATAACACTGCAGTGAAGTTACTGTGAAAATCTCCTAGTCGCCACACTCCGGTGCCTGTTTAGATACACTGAGAGAGAATTTAGCATGGCCAACGCACCTGACCAGCATGTCTTTCAGATGTGGGAGGAAGCCGGGAGCATCTGGAGGAAACATGGGGAGACATGGGGAGAACATGCAGACTCTGCACAGACAGTGACCCAAGCCAGGATTCAAACACGTGTCCCCAGCGCTATGAGGCAGCAGTGCTAATCACTGTGACATTGTTCTACAAATGGCTCAGATAATAAAGCAGATTATCAAAATCCTGGAACTCCCTTCCTAACAGCACTGTAGGTGCACCTACACTATATACACTGCAGCGGTTCAAAAAGGCGTATCAACCTCACCTTCTTGAGAGCAATTAGAGATGTGCAATGAATGTCTATCCCATGAAATGCAGTGAGAGTCTCTGTGTCTGCCCTTCTTTCAAGCCGTGTGTCCCAGGCCCCCACCATCCTCAGGGTGAAAACATTTCTCCTCAACTGCCCTCCACCCTTCCACCAATATTTTAAATCTATATGCCCCTGAGGGAGGTATCTCGTTCTAATTCACTGCATCTCTGTCTCTCATGGATTTTATCTCATTGATGACATTTCCCCTCAGATTTTCTCTATTCCAAGATAAACAACTCCAGCCTATTCAATCTTCCTTCAGAGATAAAATTCTTCAATCCTGGCAACATCCTAATTTTCTTGGTACCCTTTCTAATTCAGTCAGTTCCTACCTCTAATGTGATGACCAGAACTGTGGGCAATACCGAGCTACGGTCTAACAACTGTTGATACCATCCCTTCCTGCTCTTAAACTTTAGGCTTTGACTAATAAATGAAAGTATCCCACTAACCTTGTTAAACTACCTTATCTACCTGTCCTGCTACCTTCAGAGATCTGCAGATGTGGGCACAAGATTCTCAGAATCCGATCATATATGGAATATTCAATTTTACTTTGCCACTTCTCAGTCCACTTAACCAATCAATTCATATCTTCCTATTGGCTGCAGCTGTCTTTTTCGTTGTCTACCTTACATGGAGTCAATGGGGCACAGAAAGAGAGCAATCGGCCCATCAAATCCCCACTAGCTCTCTGTAGAGCAATCGAGCCAGTTCCAACCCCCTGCTGTATCCCCAAAGCCTTGTAAGCTTATTTCCTTCAAGCTTGCATCCAATTTCCTTTTGAAACCATTCATTGCCTCCACGTCCGCCACCCTCACAACCACTTGCTGTGTGAATACGGTCCTTCTTCACATTCTCCCTCTACCTCGTGTCCAAAACAGTCATTTTAGGTGGGTTTCCACCCCTCATGGCATGCTTTGTGCTGGTGGAAGTGACCCACCATTGGTTAGTGGCAGGATTTTCCAGTCCCGCTGCCGCCACTGGAGTTTCCTGTTGTTCACACTTTCTACTTCCCCTGTGGGAGGAGATTGCCATTGGTGGGACGAGAAGATTCCACCAACAGGGAACCAGCCAGAAAAGCCTGCCCTCTGTGTCTGCTGGTTCCTGTACTGTCAGGTAATGGTCACTGCTTCTATCTTGTTCCAGCACTGTCATAATCTTGTACACATCATCAAATCTCCCCTCACTCTCCTTTGCTCGAAGGAGAGGGAGACCAGTTTCTGTCATCTAACCTAGTAGATAAAATCTATCATTCCTGGGACCATTCTGGCAAATCTCTCCTGCACCCTCTCAAGGACGCTCACACCCTCCCAATAGTGAGGTGACCCGAACCGGATAGGATGCTGGAGCCGTTTGCCTAATCAGAGCTTAAGTTCAGCTTAACTTCCCTATTCTTGTACTCACTTCCAAACTTATTAAGTATGCCCCTGATATTGAGAACTGAACCATTCAAACATATCATGAGAAAGTAGCAAGAGACCTGGTACTGAAGCTGCAGAACTCCAATGGAAACAGCTTGCCAGTCATATCAACACCTCTCTTGGTGAACTTTTACACTTTGCAGCTTATCACAGAGCTAATTTTGGATCCGACTTGCCACTTTCCTTTGGATCCCACGGGCTTTTACTTTTCCGGCCAGCCTGCCAAGTCAAAAACCTTGCAAAAATCCACGTGGACGAAATCTCTATAGAGGAGCATCTGAAGCACTATAGCACACAAAGCTACGGACCAAGTGCTGGAAAATAGTACGAGAATAGAAATATAGAAACTTGGAAACTAGGAGCTGGAGTAGGCCATTCAGCCCTTCAAGCCTACTCCACCATTCATTTTGATCATGACTGATCATCAAATTCAATATCCTGATGTTGCCTTCTCCCCACATCCTTAGCCCCAAGAGCTATATCTAATCTCTTCCTGAAATCAGACAATGTTTTGGCCTCAACTATTTCCTGTGGCAGTGAATTCCCCAGGTTCACCACTCTCTGGGTGAAGAAATTTCTCCTCACCTCAGTTCTAAAAGGTTTATCTCTTATCCTCTAACTACGACCCCTAGTTCTGGACTCTCCCACCATCAGGAACATTCTTTCTGAATCTACCTTGTCTAATCCTGTTAGAATTTTATAAGTTTTTATGAGATCCCCTCTCACTTCTAAACTCCAATGAGTACAATCCTAACCAACTTAATCTCTCCTTATATGTCAGTCCTGCTATTCCAGGAATCAGCCTGGTAAACCTTCGCTATATTCCCTCTAAAGCAAGGACATCCTTCCTCAGATAAGGACACCAAAACTACCCACAATGCTCTGGGTGTTTGATGGCTGGCACCAGCACGATGGGCTGATGGGCCTCTTTCTGTGTTGCAAAACTCAGTGACACTAAATATACTATCCTCATCAATCCTTGTTACTGCCTCAAAAAACTCCACCAAGCTAGTCAGACATGTCCTTCCCTTAACAAATGCGTGTTAATCGTCCTTGATTAATCTGGAGCTTTCTAAATGATGATTAATACAATAGCTCAGAATTATTTCCAGTATTTCATGGTCACCTGCCTGTAACAGTTCAGTCTATCCGTTTCCCTGTGTTTAAAAGGTACTGTGGGGGTAGCTGAATGGCTGGTTGTATGTGGGGTGCAAGTGGGTGAGGGTCAGAGGTGAAGATGATGAGCGTTTGACATGGGCAGAATATTGTTCCTGGGTGAATGGTGGGGGAGTGGAGCATAGAACAGGGCGTATTCCTGATAGCTGGGAGGACAATGGATTGATGATGCATTCACTGACCGTGACATCACTCATGTCAGCGCTCCCTCCTCCTTCCCATCCCCGCCTGAGTGTGCAACTGGTAATCTGTGCATTCAGGAGCGGCCTGCGCACCACAGCCATGGCAATATGTAGGCAGCAGGAAGTGATCATCTGTCACAAACCTGTGGCCACTAGTGGATCTTATCCAATTTTTGTTCTATGTTGTTTAAAGAAGTTCTATTGTACAACTGGTACAAATTCTTCATTTTTTTTCTTCATTCACAGGCCAGCATTTATTGCCCACATCTAATTTTTTCTTCATTCATTCATGGGACATGGGCATCGCTGGATGGCCAGCATTTATTGCCCATCCCTAGTTCCCTGAGGGCAATTGAGAGTCAACCACATCGCAATGGCTCTGGAGTCACGTGTAGGCCAGACCAGGTAAGGATGGCAGATTTCCTTCCCTAAAGGGATATTAGTGAACCAGGTAGGTTTTTCCGACAATCGACAATGGTTTCATGGTCATCAGTAGATTCTTAATTCCAGGTGTATTTTTATTGAATTCAAATTCCACGCTCTGCTGTGGTGGGATTCGAACCCAGGTCCCCAGAACATTAGCTGAGTTTCTGGATTAATACTCCAAGGTCATCGCCTCCTTTTGCCCTTGGGAAGGTTCTGGTGAGCCACCGTCTTGAACCGTGGAAGTGTCTGAAGTGTAGGTACACCCACAGTGCTATTAGAGAGGGAATGCCAGGATTTTGACTCAGCGACAATGAAAAAACAGCCGTCATATTTCCAAATCAGGATGTCGAGTGGCTTGGAGGGGAGCTTCCAGGTGGTTATTTTCCCAGCTATCTGCTGCCCCTCTCCTTCTTGGTCAAGTTTATCTAACCTTTTCGCTCAGGGGCCACGTTTCCATTTTCTCCTCACTCGAGGGTCCAATGAGCAAATTAGGGAAAGAGAAAGTTTGGCCCAAAATTAATCTGAATCTCCAACAAAAGTATGAAGAAAAGAAATAATTGCCCAGCAAAATTAAAGCAATGGCAACACAATAAATTGTTAAGTTAAAAAAAGAGTAATTAATAAAAATGCCCGGAGTGTGACAGAGTCAAAGTGTGTGTCCCCAGCTCACTTCCAGTCTCAGGGTACTCACTTGCCCACTGTGAGTAGGTGGGTATATTGTTGGTGTGGGGTGATTGGATCAAGAAACTTGAGACTGTGAGTAAAGCAGACTCAGTCACTTTCTTTCTATCTCCCTTTCATTCCCACCCACATACCAACTCACTCACCCCCACACAGGCACACACTCACTCTCACTCCCACAAAGACACACACTCACATTCCCAAAATATCGACACACACTCACACCTACAAGGACACACACTCAATCCCACCCTCACACACACACACACTCACTCTCACACAGACTCACTCACTCTCATTCCCACAACTCTCTCTCACACGCACACATACTCACTCTCTCTCAAACCCACACTCATTCTTTCACTCATAGAAATATAGAATATACAGTACAGAAGGAGGCCATTTGGCCCATCGAATCTGCACCGACCACAAACCCACCCAGGCCTTATTCCTGTATTACCCTGCTAATGCCCTGACAGTAGGGTTAATTTAGCATGGCCAATCCACCTAACCCGTACATCTTTGGATTGTGGGGGGAAATCGGAGCACCCAGGGAAAATCCACACAGACACGGGGAGAATGTGCAGACTTCACACAGACAGTGACCCAAGACTGGAATTGAACCTGGGTCCCTGGTGCTGTGAGGTAGCAGTGCTAACCCAAATATCTCCTCCTTTTTGATCTCAACATGACTCAACCTAGCCACACATTCTTTCCCATACTCATCATCCATCAAGTCCTTGTCTTTGGTGAATAGTGATGCAAAGTATTCATTTAATACCTCACCCATTTCCTCTGGCTCCACACATAGCTTCCCTCTCTTGTCCTTGGGTGGGTCAACCCTCTCCCTGGCTACTCTCTTGTTCTTTATATGTGTATAAAATCAGGCCTGTAGTGTTTCAGGCTTACTGCTCCTTGACACCAGATCTACTCTTCCCACTTCTTGGTAGATGTTGCTGGTTCGACTTCTCCCAGAGTGCACCAGTGAAGTCCCTCAGCCACTTCTACCGGATGCAACTCCTGAGTATTCCATCACACTCCTGACTTGTGCCTCGTAGATGGTGGGCAGGCTCTGAGGAGTCAGGAGAGGAGGAATTCTGAGTCTCTGACCTTTGCTTTGCTTTTTATTTTTCTGTCTTTGCTAAAGTAATTGAAGGCCCCTATTGAATCATAGAATCCCTACAATGCAGAAGGAGGCCACTCGGCCCATCAAGTCTGCAACAACCACAACCCCACCCAGGCCCCTACTCCTGCAACCCCACATGTCCCCCTGTCACTAGGGTCAATTTAGCATGGCCAATCAACCTAACCCGCACATCTTTGCAGTGTGGGAAGAAACCGGGGCACCTGGAGGAAACCCACACAGATACGGGGAGAATGTGCAAACTCCACATAGACAGTGACCTGAGGCTGCCCCGATGCAGTGAGAGAGCAGTGCTAATCGCTGTGCCACCGTGCCACCCCACATTGGCTTGTATTGGTTTGATATTCCTTCCATTCATACAATTTACTCACAGAGTTGCTTCTCCAACTCCTTCTCACTATTTGGGGTCAATTTCTGGACAATAGAATGAGGCAGACTAGAGCTATACAAAGGAAAGGTTTCCTGAACTTTACTAAGTTGGGGGTGAGGTGCAGTGCATGGAGCCACTGTGAAAGCTGGATTCATCATCACAACAGGTGAAATCATTTTATTATCACATCCAATTCCTCAGCTCCATAAATCACACTAAAACTGCCAGGCTCAACACTTTTCACATAAATTGCTCTTCTTCCAAGCTGTAAGCAGCAACTAAAGATGCTTACCTGTTTATAACAAAAAGAATGCTCCTCTGCGGTGAGAATACTCCAGTTTTCACAGGGGAGGTAGATTTCAGTAATGTGCGCGTGGACTCAAAAGTGCTGACCTCCAGCCTTTACCCCTGGCTCCCAGCTCTGTTTATCAGTGGATGCCCCTGGAGCAAAGATCAGAGAACAGCAGCATGTGCAGATAGAACTGCACAACCTGGTCGACAAAGGAAAATAACAAACGGAAATGGTTAAGGGACTGAGAGCACTTCGCAGCATGAGATTACTTAGCATCCTTCCCAAGTAGACATGTTTCAGTGTCTCGCCACAATGGCTAAATGGTATCTCCATCTGCCATTCTACCTGACAAAGACTCTCAGAGTGCTTACAGCTTAATAAATGCTGTGGCCTTTAGAATCCTGGCAACAAAAATCAATACAATTCCAGGTAGGTTAAAACAGAAAGAGGATGAAACGGAAACAAAATCAAAAAGGAAGCCAAACTTCAGAAAGGCAAGTGTAATCATCGAGAAAGTGAAAGTATGTGAGTTGAAAAGCCAATGCTAATGATGCTTGTGTATCACTGGGGAATCGTCCTTTACACTCAGTTTGTGCCAATGTGAATTTGTAACGTTATAGTTTGGTTTTTTTCATCCCCTGGTCAGCAGTGATCAGTAATGGAGCAGAGGTACAGCTGCAATCTCTCAGGATTGAAACACTTTCCCTTAATGATCCAATAATCCACCTAGATTCAGCCAATAATTGGTTCACTTGATGGATTCACCAGTTTGGTAAACCCTCCGCTGACTGAGAGCTGGGGATTATTCCCCACCAATCCACTAACCACAGAATAAATTCCCAAGCCACCTCAACTCTCACTACAGCCCCAACCTCACTAAACTCCCAAAAACCTATCAAACACACATAACCCCCAACCTCCCAAACCCTCATGACCCCCAACAACCTCCCAAACCCCCCCCACCCCCAACAACCTCCCAAACCCCCCCCCACCCCCAACAACCTCCCAAACCCCCCCCACCCCCAACAACCTCCCAAACCCCCCCCACCCCCAACAACCTCCCAAACCCCCCCCACCCCCAACAACCTCCCAAACCCCCCCCACCCTCAACAACCTCCCAAACCCTCATAACGCCCAACAACCTCCCCAATCCCCCACCCCCAACAACCTCCCAAATCCCCCCACCCCCAACAACCTCCCAAACACCCCCCACCCCCAACAACCTCCCAAACCCTCATGACCCCCAACAACCTCCCAAACCCCCCCCCTCCTCAACAACCTCCCAAACCCTCATAACCCCCAACAACCTCCCCAATCCCCCACCCCCAACAACCTCCCAAACCCTCATGGCCTCCAACAACCTCCCAAACACCCCACCACCCCAACAACCTCCTCAATCCCTCCATCTACCACAATCTCCCAAACACTCATAACCCCCAACAATCTCCCAAAGCCCCCAACCCCAACAATCTCCCCAACCCCCCCACCCCTCCAACAACCACCCAGAGGTGATAGTGGGCCTTGGTGGTTATTTTCCAGACGTCGCTGGATTCCGGGGAAGTGCCGGAGGATTGGAAAACGGCTAATGTTACGCCGTTGTTTAAGAAGGGTGCCAGGCAAAAGGCGGGGAATTACAGGCCGGTTAGTTTAACGTCTGTGGTAGGTAAAATGTTAGAATCCGTCATTAAGGAGGAAATTGCGAGGCATCTTGAAGGGAATTGCTTGATAGGGCAGACGCAACACGGTTTCATTAAAGGGAAGTCGTGTCTGACAAATTTACTGGAGTTCTATGAGGATGTGTCTAGGGCGGTGGATAGAGGAGAGCCGGTGGATGTGGTCTTTCTGGATTTTCAGAAGGCGTTTGATAAGGTACCTCACAAGAGGTTACTGCAGAAGGTCAGAGGACATGGAGTTGGGGGTAGGGTGTTAGCGTGGATAGAGGATTGGTTGTCAAATAGGAGGCAGAGAGTGGGGGTCAATGGGTGCTATTCGGATTGGCGGTTGGTGACTAGTGGGGTGCCCCAGGGGTCGGTGCTGGGGCCTCAGCTATTTACCATTTATATAGATGATCTGGAGGAGGGAACCGAGTGTAGGGTGTCGAAATTTGCTGATGACACTAAGATTGGGGGAAAGGCAAATTGTGCGGAGGGTGTGGAGAGTCTGCAGAAGGATCTAGATAGGCTGGGCGAATGGGCCAGGAAATGGCAAATGGAATTTAATGTTGGCAAGTGTGAGGTGGTCCACTTTGGTAGGAAGAATGGTAGGAAGGACTATTACTTACGTGGCGAAAAACTGCAGCAGGCGACGGTGCAGAGGGACCTCGGGGTCCTTGTGCATGAGTCGCAAAAACCCAGCCTGCAAGTGCAGCAGGTGGTCAGGAAGGCGAATGGGATGCTGGCCTTCATAGCGAGGGGGATTGAATATAAAAGTAGGGAGGTCTTGCTGCAGCTGTATAGGGCATTGGTGAGGCCGCAGCTGGAGTACTGTGTGCAGTTTTGGGCGCCGCACCTGCGCAAGGATATTTTGGCCCTGGAGGGAGTGCAGAGGAGGTTTACTAGGCTGATACCGGAGTTGAGGGGGTTGAGCTATGAGGAGAGGCTGAATAAACTAGGCTTGTACTCGTTAGAGTTTAGAAGAATGAGGGGAGATCTCATTGAGACGTATAAGATGATGAATGGGATGGATAGGATAGAGGTGGAAAGACTCTTCCCGCTCAAAAAAGACAGTAGGACTAGGGGGCACAGCCTCAAGATAAAGGGGGGGCGGTTCAGAACGGAGTTGAGGAGGAACTTCTTCACTCAAAGGGTGGTGAATCTCTGGAATTCTCTGCCCGTTGAAGTGGTGGAGGCTGCCTCGCTAAATATTTTTAAGAAGCGGGTTGATGGGTTTTTGATAAGAGAGGGGATTAAGGGTTATGGGGAGAGGGCGGGAAAGTGGAACTGAGCAGCGACAGATCAGCCATGATCTTATTGAATGGCGGGGCAGGCTCGAAGGGCCAGATGGCCTACTCCTGCTCCTATTTCTTATGTTCTTATGTAAACCCCCCCACCCCCAACAACCTCCCCAACCTCCCACCCCAGCAACCTCCCATACCCTCATAACCCCCAACAATTTCCCAAACCCTCCCCACCCCCAACAACCTCCCAAACACTCCACCACCACGACAACCTCCTCAATCCCACCACCCACCATAACCTCCCAAATACTCAAAACCCCCAACAACCTCCAAAACCCCCCCCACCCCAACAATCTCCCCAACCCCCACCCCCTTCAACAGTGTCCCCAATCCCTCCACCCCTCCAACAACCTCCCCAACCCTCCCACCCACCATAACTTCCCAAACCCTCATAACCCCCAACAATCTCCCAAACCCCCTCTCACCCCCAATAACCTCCCAAAAATACCCCCCACCATCTCCCCTTTGACACTGTCTACACTTCCACTGCCTTGGAAAAGCAGTCAGCATAATTAAGGACCCCGCGCACCTCGGATTTTATCTCTTCCACCTTCTTCTATCAGGCAAAAGGTGCAAAAGTCTGAGGACACTTACCAAATCGCTTAAAAACAGTTTCTCCCTTGCTGCCATCCAAACTTTTTAATGGACCTATCTCATGTTAAGCTGATCCTTCTCTGCACCCTAGCTATGACTGTAACATTATATTCTGCACCCTCTCTTTCCCTTCTCTATGTATGGTATGCTTTGTCTGTAAAGCATGCAAGAAGCAATACCTTTCATTGTATACTAATACATGTGAGAATAATAAATCAAATCAATTACAGATGTGAGACCATTAAGACCTCTTGTGGAACTGCTGCCTGGTCCCCAGTTGCTGACTCCAACTGTTGATCTTTTGGGCCACCTTGTCACTCCTGAGGTTGTCCTTGTGACAGTCCCCTGAGCCCCTCAGGAATCAGGGCACCTCTCCTCCTTTCCATCTACAACATGCATGCCTCCAGCGCCAAACCCTTCATTACAGACCCTCTTTACCTGCCTTCAGTTCCAAGTACTTATATTGCAGCAATCTTTCTGTGCAGTTTCCCCTTACAAGGCAGCCTGCTTTTAAGGAGAGTTGGTTGCCTGTACCGTTTTATTGGCAAAAAATGTTCCGAGGTACTTGCTGATAAGTGATAAGGAGCAGGGGGCAGTGACGGAGGTGTACAGTGATTGGAGATGCTCATCAGTGAACATCATAGAATTATAGAATCCACCAGTGCAAAAGAAGGCCATTCAGCCCATCGAGACTGCACCCAGCCTAATTCCACCCAGGCCTTGTCCCCGTAACCCGTGACACTAAGGGGCAGTTTAGCGTGGCCAATGCACCTAACCCATACACCTTTGGACTGTGGGAGGAAACCAGAGCACCCAGAGGAAACCCACGCAGACACAGGGAGAACATGCAAACTGCACACAGACAGTGATGCAAGCCGGGAATCGAACCAGGTCCCTGGCACTGTGAGGCAGCGGTGCTAACTACTGTTCCACTGTGTCACCCTAAAATTCAGCTAGTTGCCCAAGGGAGATTTGAACCCACTTTCACAAGATCGCAGTGCTGAAAACCGACCTCACTCTGCCCTGATGAAACTAAGAAAGAGCCAAAGAAACCACGGAGGAAGCCTATTCTCCTATTATAATAGATAACACAAATACATAGGCCTGGGAGATGAACGTTCACATTGATATGGCTTTAAAACACAGTTAGAATGTTGTATTTTGTGAAGCTGTTGCCTGGTGGAATTTTAAACCATGGAAGCTTGAAAGATGTAAAGACACAGCATGTCAAAGGAGACAAGAATGCCACATTCAAGCAGATGAGGCAAATACGCAAACTTTGCCAGCTGCCCACTTTGATTTTGGTAAGACCCAGGCCAGAATCTGTTTTGTGAAGTTAGCCTAGATCCTAAGTTTTACATTTGATTTTGGCATTAGGGTGAGCTGAAGGTGTTTCACTCCAGGCATGATTCAAGTGACCCACTAGGAAGCTTTTATCAAACAAAGTTAATTTAAGAACATAATTAAAATATAACAAAAAGAATTAGCATAACTTTTACCAATTACAAAATTTAAACATGACACCATATAATCCTTAACAACTATCCATCTATGTTGTTCCAATGTAAAGCAACCCCGTAGACATAAATCCTTCTTCAGACTAAGTTAGCACTGAAGCAAGTGTGTTCATGCAATGTTGGATCTTCAGTTTTAAACAACCACTGTGAATTGTTCCTTTGAGTGTTGGGTCAAATCTCTGAGGCTCCCAAGTCTTGGAACTTTCAGAAAGCCTCTAGATAGGCTTGTACTCGTTAGAGTTTAGAAGAATGAGGGGAGATCTCATTGAGACGTATAAGATGATGAATGGGATGGATAGGATAGAGGTGGAGAGACTCTTCCCGCTCAAAAAAGACAGTAGGACTAGGGGGCACAGCCTCAAGATAAAGGGGAGGCGGTTTAGAACGGAGTTGAGGAGGAACTTCTTCACTCAAAGGGTGGTGAATCTCTGGAATTCTCTGCCCGTTGAAGTGGTGGAGGCTGCCTCGCTAAATATTTTTAAGAAGCGGGTTGATGGGTTCTTGATAAGAGAGGGGATTAAGGGTTATGGGGAGAGGGCGGGAAAGTGGAACTGAGCCACAACAGATCAGCCATGATCTTATTGAATGGCGGGGCAGGCTGGAAGGGCTAGATGGCCTACTCCTGCTCCTATTTCTTATGTTCTTATGTTCTTATGATAGATAGAGAGAGAGAGAGAGAGAGAGAAAGAGAGACTGCCTTCTTCCACCAGCTTCTAGCAGCAACTGAGGAACAAAACTGAAATGCTCTGTGGAAAAAAGCTGTCCTTAGCTGCTTGACTTAACTTGTTAATCAACCCCATTCAATTCTCTAATACTAGGGGACACAATAAAACCCCAGAATCCCGCATTAGTTCAGATTAAAACCAACGTTGTTTCAATTATTCTGCTTCAGCCACAATAAAGGACACTGGTCACAGACAGCATGATATCGACAAAATATAAGAACATAAGAACATAAGAAATAGGAGCAGGAGTAGGCCATCTAGCCCTTCCAGCCTGCCCCGCCATTCAATAAGATCATGGCTGATCTGTTGTGGCTCAGTTCCACTTTCCCGCCCTCTCCCCATAACCCTTAATCCCCTCTCTTATCAAGAACCCATCAACCCGCTTCTTAAAAGTATTTAGCGAGGCAGCCTCCACCACTTCAACGGGCAGAGAATTCCAGAGATTCACCACCCTTTGAGTGAAGAAGTTCCTCCTCAACTCCGTTCTAAACCGCCTCCCCTTTATCTTGAGGCTGTGCCCCCTAGTCCTACTGTCTTTTTTGAGCGGGAAGAGTCTCTCCACCTCTATCCTATCCATCTCATTCATCATCTTATACGTCTCAATGAGATCTCCCCTCATTCTTCTAAACTCTAACGAGTACAAGCCTAGTTTATTCAGCCTCTCCTCATAGCTCAATCCCCTCAACTCCGGTATCAGCCTAGTAAACCTCCTCTGCACTCCCTCCAAGGCCAAAATATCCTTGCGCAGGTGCGGCGCCCAAAACTGCACACAGTACTCCAGCTGCGGCCTCACCAATGCCCTATACAGCTGCAGCAAGACCTCCCTACTTTTATATTCAATCCCCCTCGCTATGAAGGCCAGCATCCCATTCGCCTTCCTGACCACCTGCTGCACCTGCAAGCTGGGTTTTTGCGACTCATGCACAAGGACCCCGAGGTCCCTCTGCACCGTCGCCTGCTGCAGTTTTTCGCCACGTAAGTAATAGTCCTTCCTACCATTCTTCCTACCAAAGTGGACCACCTCACACTTGCCAACATTAAATTCCATTTGCCATTTCCTGGCCCATTCGCCCAGCCTATCTAGATCCTTCTGCAGACTCTCCACACCCTCCGCACAATTTGCCTTTCCCCCAATCTTGGTGTCATCAGCAAATTTCGACACCCTGCACTCGGTTCCCTCCTCCAGATCATCTATATAAATGGTAAATAGCTGAGGCCCCAGCACCGACCCCTGGGGCACCCCACTAGTCACCAACCGCCAATCCGAATAGCACCCATTGACCCCCACTCTCTGCCTCCTATTTGACAACCAATCCTCTATCCACGCTAACACCCTACCCCCAACTCCATGTCCCCTGACCTTCTGCAATAACCTCTTGTGAGGTACCTTGTCAAACGCCTTCTGAAAATCCAGAAAGACCACATCCACCGGCTCTCCTCTATCCACTGCCCTAGACACATCCTCATAGAACTCCAGTAAATTTGTCAGACACGACTTCCCTTTAATGAAACCGTGTTGCGTCCGCCCTATCAAGCAATTCCCTTCAAGATGCCTCGCAATTTCCTCCTTAATGACGGATTCTAACATTTTACCTACCACAGACGTTAAACTAACCGGCCTATAATTCCCCGCCTTTTGCCTGGCACCCTTCTTAAACAACGGCGTAACATTAGCCGTTTTCCAATCTTCCGGCACTTCCCCGGAATCCAGCGACGTCTGGAAAATAACCACCAAGGCATCCACTATCACCTCCGCCATTTCTTTCAAAACCCTCGGATGCATTCCATCCGGTCCTGGGGACTTGTCCACAATCAGCCCCTCCAGTCTGTCGAGCACCACCTCTCTAGTAACAGTAATGTCATTAAGACCCTCCATTCCTACCACCTTTCCATCGCTAACACCGCTAAACATCGCTAAACATGCTTAAGGTACATTTCTTAAAGACACAGCATCATCACAATCTGAGCAAGCACAGGCACAACACCGATCGCAACTTCTGTGCCTGAATATCAGACATCTAAACTCACAGATCCACCCTACCCTTCTTCCCTCCATTCCTGGTGTTCCTCCATTGGAAACAATGGATATCTACCTTTTCCCAACCCCTGGCAATGCTACTTTTTAAGTCAGGTGGGTCAGAGTAATTTTCTAACATTACCTTCCCTACAAGGAGTGTCCATACCTTTGCTCATCCATCCTTATAGTGACCTGGCTGGGATGAAGACTTGAACCTGCCTCCCAATGCTGCATGAGTCACACACGGACCATTCAGTGCAGCGAGCAGAGAGAGGGCACAAATCCAGCGCTGGGTCCATTGAGATGAAAATCAGAATCTGGCAATAAAAGACCGCTGATTTTCCACAGCCCATTTGGTTGCCAAGATTGGACTTTCCCTGCCGAGAGGAAAAACTGCTGCCTCTGTGTGTTTACACTTCCTAAACATCGTCAGCTTATATATGACTTTCTCTGTTTTGATTCAGGGCGTTGCTTACTTTGAACACAATTCAGTAAAGAATCAGTGTGAACTCCTAATATTTTGTCCAACACAATAAAATATTCTGGATTTAATTTTCCAGGTTGCTAGCTCCACATTGGTGTCTATAGGAAGCCGTTCATCGGAAGATATTGAGCAGCACAATGGCCCAATAATTAGCATAGCTGCCTCACAGCACCAGGGACCCAGGTGCGATTCCTGGCTTGGGTCACCGTCTGCGCACGTTCTCCCAGTGTCTGCGTGGGTTCCCTCCAGGTGCTCTGGTGATCTCCCACGGTCTGAAAGATGTGCAGGTTAGGTTGACTGGTCATGCCAAATCACCCCTTAGTGTCAGGGGGATTAGTGGGATAAATACGTGGGGTTATGGGGATAGGGCCTGGGTAGGATTGTTGTTAGTGCAGGTGCGATGGGCTGAATGGTCTCCTTCTGCACCGTAGGGATTCTATGCTTCTATGATATCAGCTGCACTCCCTCCAGTTTTCTCACCAATGTGTTCCACATACAGAATGATGTTAATCAGTCATTTAAAAGGTTTGGTGACCAATCACCATGGATACAGGGGGAGACTCACATTCCAATTGTTCAAGTTGTTTTGCAATTTCCCATTAAAAATAAAAATCTTGCACTTCTGTTCAAAAAAATATTGCTTGCAGTTTTTTTGTTATTTGTTTGTGGGATGTGGGTGTCGCTGGCTGGGCCAGACTTTATTGCCCACCCCTCAGGGAAGTTAAGAATCAACCACATTGCTGTGGCTCTGGAGTCACATGTAGGTCAGGATGACAGATTCCCTTCCCTAAAGGACATGATAGAACCAAATGAGTTTTTGCAACAACCAACAATAGTTTCATGGTTATTAGGTTTTTCATTCCAGATTTTTAACAAATTCAAATTTCACCATCTGCCACGGTGCGTTTCGAAACCCAGGTCCCCAAAGCTTTACCCTGGGTCTGATTACTAGTCCAGCAACAGTGCCACTATGCCACTGCCTTTATCTAGCAGTTAGTACAAAGTGGGGGTCACAGGGCGACCTCAGAGCACTAGGGACCTGGGTTTGATTCCCAGCTTGGGTTACTGTCTATGTGGAACATAGAACATAGAACATTACAGCGCAGAACAGGCCCTTCGGCCCACGATGTTGCGCCGACCAGCTTTTAAAAAAAAACACTAACCCACTAATCTAAACCAATCCCATTTCGTCCATAAACCTATCCACAGATCTCTTAAACGCCCCCAAACTAGGCGCATTTACAACTGCAGCTGGCAGGGCATTCCAGTCCCTCACCACCCTCTGGGTAAAGAACCTACCCCTGACATCAGTCCTATAACTACCCCCCCTTAATTTAAAGTCGTGCCCCCTCGTGCTAGCTTTCTCCATCCTAGGAAAAAGGCTATCACTATCTACCCTGTCTAAACTTCTAATCATCTTATATGTTTCAATAAGGTCCCCTCTTAGCCGCCTTCTTTCCAGCGAAAACAACCCCAAATCTCTCAGTCTCTCCTCATAGGATCTCCCCTCCATACCAGGCAACATCCTGGTAAACCTCCTCTGCACCCTCTCCAAAGCCTCTACATCCTTCCTGTAATGTGGGGACCAGAACTGCACACAATACTCCAAGTGCGGCCGCACCAGAGTTGTGTACAGTTGCATCATGACGCTGCGACTCCTAAATTCAATCCCCCTACCAATAAACGCCAAGACACCGTATGCCTTCTTAACAACCTTATCTACTTGATTCCCAACTTTCAGGGATCTATGTACACATACACCTAGATCCCTCTGCTCCTCCACACTATTCAAAGTCCTCCCGTTAGCCCTATACTCAACACATCTGTTATTCCTACCGAAATGAAATACCTCACACTTCTCCACATTAAACTCCATCCGCCACCTCGCGGCCCAGCTCTGCAACCTTTCTAAGTCACCCTGCAAACTATGACACCCTTCCTCACAATCTACCACACCTCCGACTTTGGTGTCATCAGCAAACTTACTAATCCACCCAACTATACCCTCATCCAGATCATTAATAAAAATTACAAACAGCAGTGGCCCCAAAACAGATCCCTGAGGCACACCACTCGTAACCGAACTCCATGACGAATATTTACCATCAACCACCACCCTCTGTCTCCTATCTGCTAGCCAATTCCTGATCCAATTACCTAGATCACCCCCAATCCCATACATCTGCATTTTCTGCAGAAGCCTACCATGGTGAACCTTATCAAACGCCTTACTAAAATCCATATACACCACGTCAACTGCCTTACCCCTATCCACCTCTTTGGTCACTTTCTCAAAGAACTCGATAAGGTTAGTAAGGCATGACCTACCCGCTACAAAACCATGCTGACTGTCTCTAATCAATTCATTACTCTCCAAATAACTATAAATCCTGTCTCTAATAATCCTTTCCAAAACCTTACCCACCACAGAAGTAAGACTCACCGGTCTATAATTCCCAGGGAAGTCTCTTCTCCCCTTCTTAAACAATGGGACAACATTTGCTGTCCTCCAATCTTCCGGTACTATACCAGAGACCAACGACGACCTGAAGATCAGAGCCAGAGGCTCCACAATCACCTCTCTTGCCTCCCAGAGAATCCTAGGGTAAATCCCATCCGGACCAGGGGACTTATCTATTTTCAAACCCTCTAAAATATCCAGCACATCCCCCATATCAACCGCAATACTATCCATTTTACACCCCTGCACCCCAGTGTCCTCCTCAGCTACATTCATGGAGGTAGCACATTCTCCCCATGTCTGTATGGGTTTCCTCTGGGTGCTCCGGTTTCCTCCCACAATCCAATGCTGGATTGGCCATGATAAATTGCCCTTTAGTGTCAGGGAGATTAGCAGGGTAAATATGTGGGGTTATGGGGATAGGATGGGGTTGTTGTCAGCGTTGATGGACTGAATGGCCTCTTTCTGCACTGTAGGGATTCTATTCTAAGATAATTTATGTTTTCAATGCTGAAGTGAAACTATTACATTGTGGAGGTTTCACCTGGATATCTAAAGTGATTGTTCTGGTGGTAGGGCTCATACTTCTTTATATGACCCTGTTAGAGATTGTGCAACTGTTTTGTGTTAAATATCACTGCAGGGAAGGTTTATGTAGGGGCAATGGATGGCAGCAGGGAGTGACAGGTGCAATCCTCTAAAACCCCTGAGCTTCACAACAATGTAGAAAGTCTAACGGTTTAAGAATGTGAATTGAGGATGATCCTTCTTTCTTCTCACTCCCATTACCATAAGACCATAAAACAGAGGAGCAGAATTAGGCCACTCAGCCCATCGAGTCTGCTCTGCTATTCAATCATGGCTGATTTCTTTCTCATCCCCATTCTCCTGCCTTCTCCCCATAATCCCTAATCCCCTTATTAATCAAAAATCTATCTGTCTCTGTCTTAAAGAGACAGGGCTCTATGAAGGAGGTATTTATTATTCCAAATTACAGTCAAATTTTATTTTCAAATATTAAAATAACTGTGCTGATTAACACAATACCCTGTCGTATAAAATACAGAAGTAATTGCTATTAGCATTGCACTGGCAACTCCACTAATAGTGAATATAAAGCCAGGGTCTAGGTCTAGTCTTTTTACTTGTATACCCTAGAGAAGTGTGGAAAACATTGCAGATAATTACCTGTACAGTAATAGGAGTGTTCTGCATCATTGCTGCTCCTGTAGGGTGTGTAGAGAATGAATTCATGAACTGAATTTCATACAATCAACCGCAACCCAATGTTACTTTTTTAACTCTCAGTGACTCAGTGCATCTGCTTCAATGCAAAAAGTGTAACAGGTAAGGCAGATGAACTTAGACCTTGGGTTAGTGCTAGGAGCTATGATGTTGCTATTATAGAGACTTGGTTAAGGGAAAGACAGGGTTGGTAGCTTACCGTCCCAGGATACAGATGTTTCAGGCGGGATGGGGGGGATGTAAAAGGGGTGGGGGAGTTGCACTACTGGCTAAAGAAAATATCACAGCTGTACTGCGGGAGGATACCACAGAAGGTTCATACAGCAAAGCAATAAGGGTAGAGGTCAGGAATAGAAGGGGTGTAGTGTTGGGGGGGTTGCTATAAGCCACCCAACTGCCGGCGGGAGATAGAGGAACAGATATGTAGGCAGATTTTGGCAAGGTGTAAAAGTAACAGGGTTGTTGCTGTGGGAGATTTTAACTTCTTAAGTTTAACTTCTAAGTGACTGGAACTCAATTAGTGCTAGGGACATGGGTGGGGCAAAGTTTGTAAGGAGCATCCAGGAAGGCTTCTTGAAACAGTATGTAGATAGTCCAGCTAGGGAAGGGGCCATACTGGATCTGGTATTGGAGAATGAGCCCAGCCAGATGGTCAATGTTTCAATAGGGGAGCAGTTCGGGAACAGTGATCACAATTCAGGAAGCTTTAAGGTACTGATGGATGAAGATAAGTGCAGTCCTCAAATTAAGATGCTAAACTGGGGGAAAGCTAATTACAATAATATTAGGCAGGACCTGAAGAATGTAAATTGGAGGCAGATGTTTGAGGGCAAATCATAAGAACATAAGAACATAAGAAATAGGAGCAGGAGTAGGCCATCTAGCCCTTCGAGCCTACCCCGCCATTCAATAAGATCATGGCTGATCTGAAGTGGCTCAGTTCCACTTTCCTGCTTTCTCCCCATAACCCTTAATCCCCTTGCCTACCAAAAACCTATCTACCAGCATCTTAAATATATTTAGCGAGGTAGCCACCACCACTTCAACGGGCAGAGAATTCCAGAGATTCACCACCCTTTGAGTGATGAAGTTCCTCCTCAACTCTGTTCCAAACTGCCCCCCTTTATCTTGAGGCTGTGCCCTCTAGTCCTGCTGTCCTTTCTGAGCAGGAAGAACCTCTCCACCTCTATCCTATCCATCCCTTTCATCATCTTATACGTCTCAATAAGATCCCCCCTCATCCTTCTAAACTCTAACGAGTACAAGCCCAGTCTGTTAAGCCTCTCCTCATAGCTCAACCCCCTCAACTCCAGTATCAGCCTAGTGAACCTCCTCTGCACTCCCTCTAAGGCCAAAATATCCTTGCGCAAGTGCAGCGCCCAAAACTGCACACAGTACTCCAGCTGCGGCCTCACCAGTGCCCTGTACAGTTGCAGCAAGACCTCCCTACTTTTATATCCAATCCCCCTCGCTATGAAGGCCAGCATTCCATTTGCCTTCCTGACCACCTGCTGCACCTGCAGGCTGGGTTTTTGCGACTCATGCACAAGGACCCCCAGGTCCCTCTGCACCATAGCATGCTGCAGCTTTTTGCCCTTTAAGTAGTAGTCCTTCCTACTATTATTCCTACCAAAGTGGATAACCTCACACTTGCCAACATTGTATTCCATCTGCCAGGTCCTCGCCCACTCGCTCAGCCTATCTAGACCCCTCTGCAGACTTTCTACACCCTCCACACAATTTGCTGTTCCACTTTGTGTCATCAGCAAATTTTGACACCTTACACTTGGCTCCCTCCTCCAGATCATCTATATAAATGGTAAATAGCTGAGGCACCAGCACCGACCCCTGGGGCACTCCACGTGTCACCAACCGCCAATCCTAATAGCATCCATTGACACCCACTCTCTGCCTCCTATTTGACAGCCAATCCTCTATCCACGCTAACACCTTACCCCCAACTCCATGCCCCCTAACCTTCTGTAACAACCTTTTGTGCGGCACCTTATCAAACGCCTTCTGAAAATCGAGAAACACCATATCCACCAGTTCTCCTCCATCCACCGCACAAGACACATCTTCATAGAATTCCAGTAAATTCGTCAGACACGACTTCCCTTTAACGGATCCGTGCTGCGTCTGCTCTGTCAAACACTTCTTCTCAAGGTGCCTCGCTATTTCTTCTTTGATGACGGATTCAAGCATTTTTCCTACAACAGATGTTAAACTAACTGGCCTATAATTCCCTGCCTTTTGCCTGCTACCCTTCTTAAACAGCGGCGTAACATTAGCCGTTTTCCAATCTTCCGGCACTTCCCTGGAATCCAGCGAGGTTTGGAAAAATCAACATCTGGCATGTGGGAGGCTTTCAAGTATAAGTTGATAGGGATTCAGGACCGGCACATTCCTGTAAGGTGAAGGTTAAGTATGGCAAATTTTGGGAATCTTGGATAACAAGAGATATTGTGAGCCTAGTTAAAGAGAAAAAGGAAGCATTCATCACAGTTAGGAAGCTGGGAACACACGAAGCAAGTGTGGAATACAAGGAAAGTAAAAAGAACTTAAGCAAGGAGTAAGGAGGGCTAAAAGGGATCAAAAAAAGCATTGGTCAGCAGGATTAAGGAAAATGCCAAGGCTTTTTATATATACATAAAGAGCAAGAGGGTAGCCAGGGAGAGGATTGGCCCACTCAAGGACAAGGGAGGGAATCTATGCATGGAGCCAGAGGAAATTGGTGGGGTATTAAATGAGTACTTTGCGTCAGTATTCACCAAAGAGAAGGATTTGGTGGATGATGAGTCAGGGAAAGGGCGTGTAGATAGTTTGAGTCATGTTGAAATCAAAAAGGAGGAGGTATTGGGGTTTTTGAGAAACATTAAGGTAGACAAGTCCCCAGGACCTGATGGGATATATCCCAGAATACTGAGAGGGGCAAGGGAGGAAATTGCTGGGATCTTGAGAGAAATCTTTGTATCCTCACTGGCTACAGGGCAGATACACACAGTAAGAAGTCTCACAACACCAGGTTAAAGTCCAACAGGTTTATTTGGTAGTACAAGCCACTAGCTTTCGGAGTGCTACTCCTTCATCAGATAACTGGGAGTTCTGTTCACAACAAAATGTTATATGTTTATAGGGCATATAAAAACACAAATTCAATTTATAAAATAATGGAGAGGATCTCTAAGAAGATTGCGCATATCGACACAGACAATCTGGGGAGGTCTCAGAGCATTGGAGAATAGTCAATGTTGTTCCTTTGTCCAAGAAGGGTAGCAAGAATAATCCAGGTAATTACAGGCCAATGAGCCTTACATCAGTAGTAGGGAAATTATTGGAGAAGGTTCTTTGAGACAGGATTTATTGCCACTTGGAAATAAGTGGACATATTAGTGAGAGGCAACATGGTTTTGTGACGGGGAGGTCATGCCTCACTAACTTGATCGAGTTTTTCGAGGAAGTGATGAAGATGATTGACGAGGGTAGGGCAGTGGATGTTGTCTATATGGACTCCAATATATCCTTTGACAAAGTCTCTCATGGCAGACTGTTGCAGAGGGTGAAGTTGCATGGGATCAGAGGTGAGCTGTCAAGGTGGCTACTAAACTGGCTCAGTCAAAGAAGACAGATGGTAGCAGTGGAAGGATGTATTTCTGAATGGAAGACTGTGACAAGTGGTGTTCCTCAGGGATCAGTGTTTGGACCTCTGCTGTTTGGAATATATATAAATGATTTGGAGGAAAATGTAACTGGATTGGTTAGTAAGTTTGAGGACAACACAAAGGTTGGTGGATTTGCGGATAGCGATGAGAATCATCAAAGGACACAATAGGATGCAGATCAGTTGGAGATTTGGGCGAGAGGTGGCAGATGGAGTTTAATCTGGACAAATGTGAGGTAATACATTTTGAAAGGTCTAATACAGATAGGAAATATACAGTAAATGGCATCTCCTTTAAGAGTATTGATAAGCAGAGGGATCTGGATATGCAGGTACACAGGTCACTGAAAGTGGCAATGCAGGTGGAGAAGATAATCAAGAAGGCATTTGGCATTCTTGCCTTCATCGGCCAGAGTACTGAGTTTAAAAATTGGCAAGTTATGTTGCAGCTTCATAGAAACTTAGTTAGGCCGCACTTGGAATATAGTGTTCAATTCTGGTCACCACACTACCAGAAGATTGTGGAGGCTTAGGAGAGGGTACAGAAAAGAGTTACCAGGATGTTGCCTGGTATGGAGGGCATCAACTATGAGGAGAGGTTGGAGAAACTTTGTTTGTTCTCACTGGAATGACGGAGGTTGAGGGGTGACCTGATAGAAGTCTACAAGTCTATGAGAGGCATAGACAAAGTGGATAGTCAGATGATTTTTCCCAGAGCGGAAGGGTCAATTACTAGGGGGCACAGTCTTGAGGAGCGAGGGGAAGGTTTAAAGGAGATGTACGAGGCAAATTTTTTACACAGAGAGTGGTGGGTGCCTGGAACTCGTTGCCGGGGGAGGTAGTGGAAACAGATACAACAGTGAGCTTTAAGGATGGCTGGACAAATGCATGAACAGGATGGGAATGGAGGGATATGCTCCACGGAAGGGTAGGGGGTTTTAGTTCAGACAGACAGAATGGTCGGTGCAGGTTAAGAAGGCCAAAGGGCCTGTTCCTGTGCTGGAATTTTCTTTGTTCTTTGTTCTTTGACTCCCCAGCTGCAGAATTACAGTCAAATTCACAATCTGGATAAAAATTTCACAAAACCTTTGGAGAAAAAAATAAAAAAGATGTTCCACTGTTGAGTTAGCCTTTTCACTTTGCTCCTGTTTAATTCTTGGTTACTCCAGGTTGCTTGTTGACGCTGTTTAGTGCTCAGTTACTCCAGCATGTTCTTTGCTGCTACTTAGTCCCCACTTACTCCACTTTACTCCGTGCTCCTGTTTACTGCTCAGTGACTCCAGTTTTCTCTTTGCTCCCACTTAGTCCTCACTTACTCCACTTTATTCCTCGCTCCTATTTAGCGTCAGTTGCTCCAGTTTGCACTTTGCTCCTGTTTATTGCTTGGTTACTCCAGTTTACTCTTTGCTGCTGTTTAGTGCTCAGTTGCTCCAGTTTACTCTTTGCTCATGTTTATTGCTTGGTTACTCCAGTTTGCTCTTTCCTGCTGTTTAGTGCTCAGTTACTCCAGTTTACACCTTGCACCTGTTTAGTGCTCAGTTACTCCAGTTTACTCTTTGGTCCTCTTTAGTGCTCAGTTACTCCAGATTGCTCTTTGTTCCTGTTTATTGCTGGGTTACTCCAGTTTACTCTTTGCTCCTGTTTAGTGCTCAGTTACTCCAGTTTACTCTTTGCTCCTGTTTAGTGCTCAGTTACTCCAGTTGGCTCTTTGCTGCTGTTTAGTGCTCAGTTACTCCAGTTTACTCTTTGTTCATGTTTAGTGCTCAGTTACTCCAGTTTACTCTTTGCTCCTGTTTAGTGCTCAGTTACTCCAGTTTACTCTTTGCTCCTGTTTAGTGCTCAGTTACTTCAGTTTACTCTTTGGTCCTCTTTAGTGCTCAGTTACTCCAGTTTGCTCTTTGCTCCTGTTTAATGCTCAGTTACTCCAGTTTACCCTTTGCTTCTGCTTAATCGTCGATTTCTCCAATTTTCTTGTTGACGCTGTTTAGTGCTCAGTTACTCCAGCATGTTCCTCGTTGCTACTTAGTCCTCACTTACTCCACTTTATTCCTCGCTCCTATTTAGCGCTCAGTTGCTCCAGTTTGCACTTTGCTCCTGTTTATTAACAAAGAACAACCCAGCACGGGAAACAGGCCCTTCGGCCCAATGAGCCCACGCCGCCGCATCACCCTACACCTATTCTACCCTGCATGTCTACGAATGGGACCCTACTCAGTCAGATTCAGGGAAGAAATAGTGTCAATTTGGTGGAAACCGATTAGCCTAAGAGCACATCTTTGGGGTGTGGGAGGAAACCGGAGCGCCCGGAGGAAACCCACGCAACCACAGGGAGAATGCGCAAACTCCCACAGACACAGGCCCAAATCCATGTATCTGCACAGCTAGCAGTGCTAGTCACTGAGCTGTTGTGGAGCCCGTTTATTGCTTGGTTACTCCAGTTTACTCTTTGCTGCTGTTTAGTGCTCAGTTGCTCCAGTTTACTCTTTGCTCATGTTTATTGCTTGGTTACTCCAGTTTGCTCTTTCCTGCTGTTTAGTGCTCAGTTACTCCAGTTTACACCTTGCACCTGTTTAGTGCTCAGTTACTCCAGTTTACTCTTTGGTCCTCTTTAGTGCTCAGTTACTCCAGTTTGCTCTTTGTTCCTGTTTATTGCTTGGTTACTCCAGTTTACTCTTTGCTCCTGTTTAGTGCTCAGTTACTCCAGTTTACTCCTTGCTCCTGTTTAATGGTCAGTTACTCCAGTTTGCTCTTTGCTGCTGTTTAGTGCTCAGTTACTCCAGTTTACTCCTTGCTCCTGTTTAATGGTCAGTTACTCCAGTTTGCTCTTTGCTGCTGTTTAGTGCTCAGTTACTCCAGTTTGCTCTTTCCTGCTGTTTAGTGCTCAGTTACTCCAGTTTACACCTTGCACCTGTTTAGTGCTCAGTTACTCCAGTTTACTCTTTGGTCCTCTTTAGTGCTCAGTTACTCCAGTTTGCTCTTTGTTCCTGTTTATTGCTTGGTTACTCCAGTTTACTCTTTGCTCCTGTTTAGTGCTCAGTTACTCCAGTTTACTCCTTGCTCCTGTTTAATGGTCAGTTACTCCAGTTTGCTCTTTGCTGCTGTTTAGTGCTCAGTTACTCCAGTTTACTCCTTGCTCCTGTTTGGTGCTCAGTTACTCCAGTTTGCTCTTTGCTGCTGTTTAGTGCTCAGTTACTCCAGTTTACTCCTTGCTCCTGTTTGGTGCTCAGTTACTCCAGTTTGCTCTTTGCTGCTGTTTAGTGCTCAGTTACTCCAGTTTACTCCTTGCTCCTGTTTAGTGCTCAGTTACTCCAGTTTACCCTTTGCTTCTGCTTAATCGTCGATTTCTCCAAGTTTCTTGTTGACGCTGTTTAGTGCTTAGTTACTCCAGCATGTTCCTTCCTCCTACTTAGTCTTCACTTACTCCACTTTGCGTTTTGCTCCTGTTTAATGCTCAGTTACTCCAGTTTGCTCTTTGCTCCTGTTTAGTTCTTAGTTACTCCCACATGTTGTTTGCTCCTATTTAGTCCTCACTTACTCCACTTTGTTCCTTGCCCCTGTTTAATGCTCAGTTACTCCAGCTTGCTCTTTGCGACTGATTAGTGCTCAGTTACTCCAATTTGCTCTTTGCTCCCGTTTAGTGCTCAGTTACTCCAGTTTACTCCATGCTCCTGTTTAGTGCTCAGTTACTCCAGTTTACTCCATGCTCCTGTTTAGTGCTCAGTTACTCCAGTTTACTCCTTGCTCCTGTTTAATGCTCAGTTACTCCAGTTGGCTCTTTGCTGCTGTTTAGTGCTCAGTTGCTCCAGTTTACTCTTTGGTCCTCTTTAGTGCTCAGTTACTCCAGTTTACTCCTTGCTCCTGTTTAATGCTCAGTTACTCCAGTTGGCTCTTTGCTGCTGTTTAGTGCTCAGTTACTCCAGTTTACTCTTTGCTTCTGTTTAATCCACAGTTACTCCAATTGTCTTGTTGACACTATTTAGTGCTTAGTTGCTCCAGCATGTTGTTTGCTCCTATTTAGTCCTCACATACTCCACTTTGTTCCTTGCTCCTGTTTAATGTTCAGTTCCTCCAGTTTCCTCTTTGCTCCTGTTTAGTGCTCAGTTACTCCAGTTTGCTCTTTGCTGCTGTTTTAGTGCTCAGTTACTCCAGTTTTCCCTTTGCTTCTGTTTAGTGTTCAGTTACTCCAGGTTGCACTTTGCCCCTGTCTATTGCTTGCTTATTATAGTTTATTCTTTGCTCCTGTCTAATGGTCAGTTACTCCAGTTTGCTCTTTGCTACTGTTTAGTGCTCAGTTACTCCAGTTTACTCCTTGCTCCTGTTTAGTGCTCAGTTACTCCAGTTTACTCTTTGGTCCTGTTTAGTGCTCAGTTACTGCAGTTTGCTCTTTGATCCTATTTAATGCTCAGTTACTCCAGTTTACCCTTTGCTTCTGCTTAATCGTTGGTTTCTCCAATTTTCTTGTTGACACTGTTTAGTGCTTAGTTACTCCAGCATGTTCCTTCCTCCTACTTAGTCTTCACTTACTCCACTTTGCGCTTTGCTCCTGTTTAATGCTCAGTTACTCCAGTTTGCACTTTGCTCCTGTTTATTGCTTGGTTACTGCAGTTTACTATTTGCTCCTCTTTAATGCTCAGTTACTCCAGTTTGCTCTTTGCTGCGGTTTAGTGCTCAGTTACTCCAGGTTACTCCTTGCTCCTGTTTAGCGTTCAGTTACTCCAGTTTGCTCTTTGCTGCTATTTTAGTGCTCAGTTACTCCAGTTCGCATTTTGCTCCTGTTTATTGCTTGGTTACTTCAGTTTGCTCTTTGCTCCTGTTTAATGCTCAGGTACTCGAGTTTGCTCTTTGCTCCTGTTTAGTGCTTAGTTACTCCCGCATGTTGTTTGCTCCTATTTAGTCCTCACTTACTCCACTTTGTTCCTTGCTCCTGTTTAGTGCTCAGTTAGTCCAGTTTGCTCTTTGTTCCTGTTTAATCCTCAGTTACTCCAGTTTGCTCTTTGCTTCTGTTTAATCCTCGGTAACTCCAATTTTCTTGTTGATGTTGTTTAGTGCTCGTTACTCCAGCATGTTGGTTGCTCCTACTTAGTCCTCACTTACTCCACTTTTTTTCCTTGCTCCTGTTTAATGCTCAGTTACTCCAGATTGCTCTTTGCTCCTGTTTATTGCTGAGTTACTCCAGCTTACTCTTTATTCATGTTTCGTGCTCAGTTACGCCAGTTAACTTTTTGTTCCTATTAAGTGCTCAGTTGCTCCAGTTTACATTTTAGTCCAGTTCAGTCAGTTTGCTCTTTGCTCTTGTTTAGTGCTCAGTTACTCCACTTTACTCTTTGATCCTGTTTAGTGCTCAGTTATTCCAGTTTATTCCTTGTCTCTGTTTAGTCCTCAGTTACTCCAGTTTGTTCTTTGCTCCTGTTTAAAGCTCAGTTACTCCAGTTTACTCTTTGGTCCTCTTTAGTGCTCAGTTACTCCAGTTTGCTCTTTGCTGCTGTTTAGTGCTCAGTTACAGCAATTTATTCTTTAATCCTCTTTACTTCTCTTTAATCCTCTGTTACTCCAATTTTCTTGTTGACGTTGTTTGGTGCTTAGTTACTCCAGCATGTTGTTTGCTCCTACTTTGTCCTCACTTACTCCACTTTGCGCTTTGCTCCAGTTTGTCCTCTGGTACTCCAGTTTGTTCTTTACTCCTGTTTAGTACTCAGTTACTCCAGTTCAGTCTTTGCTCCTGTTAGTGCTCAGTTACTCCAGTTTGCTCTTTACTCCTGTTTAGTTCTCAGTTAATGAAGTTTACTCTTTACTCCTGGGTAGTGCACAGCTACTCCACTTTGCTCTTTGCTCCTGTTTAGTGCTCAGTTACTCTAGTTTGCTCCTTGCTCTTGTTTAGTGCTCAGTTACTACAGTTTCCTATTTGCTGCTCTTTAGGGCTCAGTTACTCCAGTTTACTCGTTGCTCCTGTTTTGTGCTCAGTTACTTCAGTTTACTCTTTGGTCCTCTTTAGTGCTCAGTTACTCCAGTTTACTCTTTGCTTCTGTTTAATCCTCGGTTGCTCCAACTTTTTTGTTTATGCTGTTTAGTGCTTAGTTACTCCAGCATGTTGTTTCCCCCAACTCAGTCCTCACTTACTCCACTTTGTTCCTTGCTCCTGTTTAGTGCTCAGTTACGTCAGTTTGCTCTTTGTTGCTGATTAGTGCACAGTTACTCCAGTTTGCTCTTTGCTCCTGTTTAATGCTCAGTTACTCCAGTTTGCTCTTTGCTGCGGTTTAATGCTCAGTTACTCCAATTTATCCATACTCCTGTTTAGTGCTCAGTTACTCCAGTTTGCTCTTTGCTGCTGTTTAATGCTCAGTTACTCCAGTTTACTCTTTGCTCCTGTTTAATGCTCAGTTACTCCAGTTTGCTCTTTGCTGCGGTTTAATGCTCAGTTACTCCAATTTATCCATACTCCTGTTTGGTGCTCAGTTACTCCAGTTTGCTCTTTGCTGCTGTTTAGTGCTCAGTTACTCCAGTTTACTCTTTGGTTCCCTTTAGTGCTCACTTACTCCACTTTGCTCTTTGCTTCTGTTTATTGCTTGGTTACTGCAGTTTACTCTTTGCTCCTCTTTAATGCTCAGTTACTCCAGTTTGCTCTTTGCTGCTGTATTAGTGCTCAGTTACTCCAGTTTGCCCTTTGCTCCTGTTTAGTGCTCAGTTACTGCAGTTTATTCCATGCTCCTGTTTAGTGCTCAGTTCGTCCAGTTTGTTCTTTGCTCCTGTTTAGTGCTCAGTTACTCCAGTTTACTCTTTGGTCCCCTTTAGAGCTCACTTACTCTAGTTTGCTCTTTGCTTCTCTTTAGTGCTAAGTTACTCCAGTTTGCTCTTTGCTCTTGTTCAATCCTTAATTGCATAGTTACTGCAGTATGTTCTTTGCTCCTATTTAGTAGTCTTTGCTTCTATTTAATCCTCTGTTACTCCAATTTTCTTGTTGATGCTGTTTAGTGCTGAGTCACTCCAGCATGTTGTTTGCTCCTACTTAATCCTCACTTACTCCACTTTGTTCCTTGCTCCTGTTTAATGCTCAGTTACTCCACTTTGCGCTTTGCTCCAGTTTAGTCCTCTGATGCTCCAGTTTTTTCTTTACTCCTGTTTAGTACTCAGCTACTCCAATTTAATCCATACTCCTGTTTAGTGCTCAGTTACTCCAGTTTACTCTTTGCTGCTGTTTTGTGCTCAGTTACTCCAGTTTGCTCTTTGCTGCTGTTTAATGCTCAGTTACTCCAGTTTGCTCTTTGCTCCTGTTTAGTGCTCAGTTACTCCAGTTTATTCTTTGGTCCTCTTTAGTGCAGAGTTATTCCAGTTTACTCTTTGCTCCTCTTTAGTGCTCAGTTCCTCCAGTTTGCTCTTTGCTCCTGTTGAGTGCTCAGTTATTCCAGTTTACTCTTTGCTCCTGTTTAGTGCTCAGTTACTCCAGCTTGCTCTTTGCTCCTGTTTAGTGCTCAGTGACTCCATTTTGCTCTTTGGTCCTGTTTATTGCTGAGTTACTGCAGTTTACTCTTTATTTATGTTCAGTGCTCAGTTACACCAGTTTACGTTTTGTTCCTATTTAGTGCTCAGTTACTCCAGTTTACATTTTAGTCCAGTTCAGTCTCAGTTACCCCAGTTTGCTCTTTGCAGCTGTTTAGTGCTCAGTTACTCCAATTTACTCTTTGATACTGTTTAGTACTCAGTTACTCCAGTTTATTCCTTGCATCTGTTTAGTGCTGAGTTACTCCAGTTTACTCTTTGGTCCTGTTTCATGCTCAGTTACTCCAGTTTAGTCTTTGCTCCTGTTTAGTGCTGAGTTACTCCAGCTTACTCTTTGGTCCTGTTTAGTGCTCAGTTACTCCAGTTTGCTCTTTGCTCCTGTTTTGTGCTCAGTTCCTCCAGTTTGCTCTTTGCTCCTTTTTAATCCTCACTTACCCCACTTAGTCCCTTGCTCCTGCTTAATGCTCAGTTACTCCAGTTTGCTCTTTGCTCCTGTTGAATGCTCAGTTACTCCTGTTTGCTCTCTGGTCCTGTTTAATCCTCAGTTGCTCCCCTTTGCTCTTTGGTCCTGTTGAATGCTCAGTTACTCCAGTTTGTTCTTTGCTCCTGTTTAGTCCTCAGTTACTCAACTTTGCTCTTTGCTCCTGTTGAATGCTCAGTTACTCCACTTTGTTCTTTGCTCCTGTTTAGACCTTTTGCACTCCAGTTTATTCTTCCTCAGTTACTGCAGTTTGTTCTTTGCTCCTGTTTAATGCTCTGTTACTCCAGTTTGCTCTTTGTTGCTCTTTAGGGCTCAGTTACTCCAGTTTACTCCTTGCTCCTGTTCAGTGCTCAGTTACTTCAGCTTACTCTTTGGTCCTCTTTCGTGCTGAGTTACCCCAGTTTACTCTTTGCTTCTGTTTAACCCTCGGTTACTCTAATTTTCTTGCTGACTCTGTTTAGTGCTTCGTTACTCCAGCATGTTGTTTGCTCCTACTTAGTCCCCACTTACTCCACTTTGTTCCTTGCTGCTGTTTAGTGCTCAGTTACTCCAGTTTGTTCTTTGCTCCTGTTTAGTGATCAGTTACTCTAGTTTGCTCTTTGCTCCACTTTAGTGCTCTGTTACTCCAGTTTACACTTTGCTCCTGTTTAGTGCTCAGTTACTCTAGTTTGCTCTTTGTTGCTGTTTGGTGGTCAGTTACTCCTGTTTGCTCTTTGTTGCTATTTAGTGTTCAGTTACTCCAGTTTGCTCTTTGTTCCTGCTTACTGCTCAGTTCCTCCAGTTTGCTCTTTGCTCCTGTTTAATCCTCACTTACTCCACTTTGTTCCTTGCTCTTGTTTAATGCTCAGTTGCTCCACTTTGCGCTTTGCTCCTGCTCCGTGCTCAGTTACACCAGTTTGCTCTTTGCTCCTGTTTAGTGCTCAGTTGTTCCAGTTTACTTTTTGTCCCTATTTAGTGCTCAGTTACTCCAGTTTGCTCTTTGCTCCTGTTTACTGCTCAGTTACTCCAGTTTACTCTTTGCTCCTGTTTAATCCTCAGTTACTCCAGTTTACACTTTGCTCCTGTTTAGTGCTCCGTTACTCCAGTTTATTCTTTGCTCCTGTTTAGTGCTCAGTTACTCCATTTTGCTCTTTGCTCCTGTTTTGTGCTCAGTTCCTCCAGTTTACACTTTGCTCCTGTTTAATGCTCCGTTACTCCAGTTTACACTTTGCTCCTGTTTAATGCTCCGTTACTCCAATTTATTCTTTGCTCCTGTTTAGTGCTCAGTTACTCCAATGTGCTTTTTGCTCCTCTTTAATGCTCAGTTACTCCAGTTTGCTCTTTGTTGCTGTTTAGTGCTCAGTTACTCCAGTTCACACTTTCCTCCTGTTTATTGCTTGGTTACTGCAGTTTACTATTTGCTCCTCTTTAATGCTCAGTTACTCCAGTTTGCTCTTTGCTGCGGTTTAGTGCTCAGTTACTCCAGGTTACTCCTTGCTCCTGTTTAGTGTTCAGTTACTCCAGTTTGCTCTTTGCTGCTGTTTTAGTGCTCAGTTACTCCAGTTCGCATTTTGCTCCTCTTTATTGCTTAGTTACTTCAGTTTGCTCTTTGCTCCTGTTTAATGCTCAGTTACTCCAGTTTGCTCTTTGCTCCTGTTTAGTGCTTAGTTACTCCCGCATGTTTTTTGCTCCTATTTAGTCCTCACTTACTCCACTTTGTTCCTTGCTCCTGTTTAATGCACAGTTACTCCAGTTTGCTCTTTGCTGCTGATTAGTGCTCTTTATTGCTGATTAGTGCTCAGTTACTCCAGTTTGCTCTTTGCTCCTGTTTAGTGCTCAGTTACTCCAGTTTACTCCTTGCTCCTGTTTAGTGCTCAGTTACTCCAGTTTGCTCTTTGCTGCTGTTTAGTGCTCAGTTACTCCAGTTTACTCCTTGCTCCTGTTTAGTGTTCAGTTACTCCCGTTTACTCTTTGGTCCTCTTTAGTGCTCAGTTACTCCAGCATGCATTTTGCTCCTGTTTAGTGCTCAGTTACTCCAGCATGCATTTTGCTCCTGTTTAGTGCTCAGTTACTCTAGTTTGCTCTTTGCTCCTGTTTAGTGCTCAGTTACTCCAGTTTGCTCTTTTCTGCTCTTTAGTGCTCAGTTACTCATTTACTCCTTCCTCCTGTTTAGTGCTGAGTTACTCCAGTTTGCTCTTTGCTCTTGTTCAATCCTTAGTTACTCCAGTTGCTTGCTGACGCCGTTTAATGCTTAGTTATTCCAGCAAATTCTTTGCTCCTATTTATTCCTCACTTACTCCACTTTCCTCCTTGCTCCTGTTTAGTGCTCAGTTACTCCACTTTCCTCTTTGCTCTTGTTTATTGCTCAGTTACTCCAGTTTACTCTTTGCTTCTATTTAATCCTCGGTTTCTCCAATTTTCTTGTTGACGCTGTTTAGTGCTTAGTTACTCCAGCATGTTGTTTGCTCCTACTTAATCCTGACTTACTCCACTTAGTTTCTTGCTCCTGTTTAATGCTCAGTTACGCCACTTTGTGCTTTGCTCCCGTTTAGTCCTCTGGTACTCCAGTTTGTTCTTTACTCCTGTTTTGTGCTCAGTTACTCCAGTTTACTCCTTGCTCCTGTTTAGTGCTCAGTTACTCCAGTTGGCTCTTTGCTGCTGTTTAGTGCTCAGTTACTCCAGTTTACTCTTTGCTTCTGTTTAATCCTCGGTTACTACAATTTTTTTGTTGACGCTGTTCAGTGCTTGGTTACTCCAGCATGTTGTTTGCTCCTATTTAGTGCTCACTTACTCCACTTTGTTCCTTGCTCCTGTTTAATGCTCAGTTACTCCAGTTTGCTCCTTGCTCCTGTTTAGTGCTCAGTTACGTCAGTTTGCTCTTTGTTCCTGTTTAGTGCTCAGTTACTCCAGTTTGCTCTTTGTTCCTGTTTAGTGCTCAGTTACTCCAGTTTGCTGTTTGCTGCTGATTAGTGCACAGTTACTCCAGTTTGCTCTTTGCTCCTGTTTTGTGCTCAGTTACTCCAGTTTACTGTTTGCTCCTGTTTTGTGCTCAGTTACTCCAGTTTGCTCTTTGCTGCTGTTTAGTGTTCAGTTACTCCAGTTTGCTCTTTGTTCCTGTTTAATGCTCAGTTACTCCTGTTTACTCTTTGTGCCTGTTTAGTGCTCAGTTACTCCAGTTTACTCCATGCTCCTGTTTACTGCTCAGTGACTCCATTTTGCTCTTTGCTCCTGTTTCATGCTCAGTTACTCCAGTTTACTCTTTGTTCCTATTTAGTGCTCAGTTCCTCCAGTTTACTTTTTGCTTCTTGTTATTGCTCTGTTACTCCAGTTTACTCTTTGCTCCTGTTTACTGCTCAGTTACTCCATTTTACACTTTAGTCCAGTTCAGTCTCAATTACTCCAGTTTGTTCTTTGCTCCTGTTTAGTGCTCAGTTACTCCAGTTTGTTCTTTGCTCCTGTTTAGTGCTCAGTTACTCCAGTTTACTCCTTACTCCTGTTCACTGCTCAGTTACACCAGTTTATTCATTCTTACTCTTTAATCCTCAATTAATCCAGTTTGCTCTTTGCTCCTGTTTAATGGTCAGTTATTCCAGGTTGCTCTTTGCTCCTCTTTAATACTTGGTTCCTCCAGTTTACTCTTTGCTATCCTTTTGTGTTCAGTTACCTCAGTTTACACATTGTTTCTGTTTAATCCTCAGTTAATTGAACATCCTCCTTGCACCTGTTTTGTGCTCAGTTACTCCAGTTTACTCTTTGCTCCTGTTAATCCTCAATTACTCCAGATTACTCCTTGCTCCTGTTTAGTGCTCAGTTACTCCATTTCAGTCTTTGCTCCAGTTTAATTCTGTTACTGCAGTTTACATTTTGTTCTGGTTCAGTGCTCAGTTCCTCTAGTTTACCCTTTGCTCCTATTTAATCCTCTGTTAGTCCAGTTTGCTCTTTGGTCCTGTTTAGTTCTCAGTTACTCCAGTTTACACTTTGCTCCTGTTTAATCGTCAGTTGCTACGGTTTACATGTTCCTCCTATTTAGTGCTCAGTTACTCCAGTTTACCACTTGATCCTGTTTAATCCTCAGTTACTCCAGTTTACCACTTGATCCTGTTTTATCCTCAGTTACTCCAGTTTGCTGTTTGCTCCTGTTTATCCTCAGTTACTCCAGTTTGTTCTTGGCACTTGTTTTCGGCTCAGTTACTCCACTTTGCTGTTGTATACTGCTAATTTACTCCATTTTACTCTTTGCTGCTGTTTAGTGCTCAGTTACTCCAATGTGCTTTTTGCTCCTGTTTAATGCTCAGTTATTCCAGTTTGCTCTTTGGTCCTGTTTAGTGCTCAGTTACTCCAGTATATTCTTTGCTCCTGTTTAGTGCTCAGTTACTCCAGTTTACTCTTTGCTTCTGTTTAATCCTCGGTTACTCCAAATTTCTTGTTGACGCTGTTTAGTGCTTAGTTACTCCAGCATGTTGTTTGCTTCTACTTAGTCCTCACTTACTCCACTTTGTTCCTTGCTCCTGTTTAATGCTCAGTTACTCCACTTTGCGCTTTGCTCCTGTTTAGTCCTCTGGTACTCCACTTTGTTCCTTGCTCCTGTTTAATGCTCAGTTACTCCACTTTGCGCTTTGCTCCTGTTTAGTCCTCTGGTACTCCAGTCTGTTCTTTACTCCTGTTTAATGCTCAGTTACTCCAGTTTACTAAGAACAAAGAAGAACAAAGAACAAAAACAGCCCGGGAAACAGGCCCTTCGGCCCAACGAGCCCACGCCGCCATTTTAACATTACCAGTTCCCCCTCCACCCATGACCCTTATCTATTGTTTATGGCATTCCACATTGAGGGAAACTAATTTAGGGACAATTTATTACCTCCAATCAGCCTAATAGCACATCTTTGGGGTGTGGGAGGAAACCGGAGCACCCGGAGAAAACCCACGCAAGCACGGGGAGAATGCGCAAACTCCCACAGACACCGGCCCAAATCCATGTGTCTGCACAGCAAACAGTGATAGTCACTGAGCTGTCGTCTTGCCCAGCATCTGGTCCAGTTTAAGCACACACTAACGACATGAAGCACTAGGCTATTCTCCAACATCCAAGAGCAGCCCTAGTACGACCCATCGTGTGTATGCCCCTCGTTGGACATCAAGGCGGACCGACTTAAAACCTGTGGATTAAAAGAGAAAAACATTAGTATCATTCCTCATCCTCATACATCACCAGGGACGTCCCAATGCTAATGAACCTTATTTAAAACAATCTCCTATATCCACCCATCTCCAACCCACTCATGTGCCTGTCTAAGTAACTTATAAACAAATCCAGCGTACCTGTCTCCACCACCTTGCTCGGCAGAGCATTCCATACCCCCATTACCCTCTGTGTGAAAAACCTCCCTCTAATATCAGTGTTATACCTCTCCCCCCTCACCCTACTCCAGTTTACTCCATGCTCTGGTTTAGTGCCCAGTGACTCCAGATTACTCTTTGTTGCTGTTTAGTGCACAGTGACTCCAGTTTACTCTTTGCTCCCATTTACTGCAGAATTACTCCAGTTTGCTCATTGATCCTCTTTAGTGCTCATTTACTCCAGTTTAGTCTTTGTTGCTGTTTACTTTTCAGATACTCCAGTTTACTCTTTCTTCCTGTTTAGTGCTCAGTTACTCCAGTTTACTCTTTGCTCCTTTTTAATCCACAGTTACTCCTGTTTACTCTTTGGTCCTGTTTAGTGCTCAGTTACTCCAGTTCGCTCTTTGCTGCTGTTCAGTGTTCAGTTACTCCAGTTTACTTTTTGTTCCTATTTAATGCACAGTTCCTCCAATTTGTATTTTGCTTCTTGTTATTGCTCTGTTACTCCAGTTTCCTCTTTACTCCTGTTTAGTGCTCAGTTACTCCAGTTTGCACTTTGCTCCTGTTTAATCCTCAGTTACTCCTGTTTGCTCTCCGCTCCTGTTTAGACCTCAGTTACTCCAGTTTGCTCCTTGCTCCTCATTAATGCTCATTAATCCAGTTCACATTTTGCTTCTGTTTAGTGCTCAGTTACTCCAGTTTACTCCAGCTCTAGCTCGTTAGAGGGGTCAGTTTTTGTTCAAAGTGTGCAGGAAGGTTTTTTAACTCAATATGTAGATAGGCCAACTAGAGGTGAGGCTATATTGGACTTGGTGCTGGGAAATGAGCCAGACCAGGTGCTAGACTTGGAAGTTGGTGTGCTTTTTGGTGATAGTGACCACAATTCAGTTACGTTCACCTTAGTGATGGAAAGGGATAGGCATGAACCTCGGGTCAGTAGTTTTAGCTGGGGGAAGGGTAATTATGAGGCCATTAGGAGAGAATTAGGAAGCATTGGTTGGACTAGGAGGTTACAGGGACTAGGAACGTCTGAAATGTGGAGTTTTTTCAAGGAGCAGCTACTATGGGTCTGTGATAGGTATGTCCCTGTCAGGCAAGGAGGAATTGGTAGGGCTAGGGAACCGTGGTGCACAAAAAAAGTTGATTTGTTGGTTAGGAAGAAGAAGGAGGCTTATGTTCGGATGAGGCTTGAGGGCTCGGGTAGTGCAGTAGAAAGCTTTAGATTGGCTAGGAGGGAGTTGAAGAGGGAGTTAAGAAGGGCTAGAAGAGGGCATGAGATGACTTTGGCTGATAGGATTAAGGAGAATCCTAAGGCGTTCTATAGGTATGTTAAGAATAGAAGGTTGGTCAGGGCAAGATTAGGGCCAGTTACAGACAGTAGGGGGAAGTTGTGTGTGGAACCGGAAGAGATTGGAGAGGCATTGAACCATTATTTCTCTTCAGTGTTCACGCAGGACGATATGAATGTAGCTGAGGAGGTCACTGGGGTGAAGGGGTGTAAAATAGAAAGTATTGTAGTTGATACAGAGGATGTGTTGGATATTCTAGATGGGTTGAAAATAGATAAGTCCCCTGGTCCAGACGGGATTTACCCTAGGATTCTATGGGAGGCAAGAGAGGTGATTGCAGAGCCACTGGCTCTGATCTTCAGGTCGTCGTTGGTCTCTGGTATAGTACCGGAAGATTGGAGGACAGCGAATGTTGTCCCGTTGTTTAAGAAGGGGAGCAGAGACTTCCCTGGGAATTATAGACCAGTGAGTCTTACTTCTGTAGTGGGCAAGGTTTTAGAAAGAATTATTAGGGATAGGATTTATAGTTATTTGGAGAGTAATGAATTGATTAGAGATAGTCAGCATGGTTTTGTAGCGGGAAGGTCGTGCCTTACTAACCTTATTGAGTTCTTTGAGAAGGTGACCAAAGAGGTGGATAGGGGTAAGGCAGTAGATGTGGTATATATGGATTTTAGTAAGGCGTTTGATAAGGTTCACCATGGTATGCTTCTGCAGAAAATGCAGATGTATGGGATTGGTGGTAATTTAGGTACTTGGATCAGGAATTGGTTAGCAGATAGGAGACAGAGGGTGGTGGTTGATGGTAATTATTCATCATGGAGTTCGGTTACGAGTGGTGTGCCTCAGGGATCTGTTTTGGGGCCACTGCTGTTCGTAATCTTTATTAATGATCTGGATGAGGGTATAGTTGGGTGGATTAGTAAGTTTGCTGATGACACCAAAGTCGGAGGTGTGGTAGATTGTGAGGAAGGGTGTCGAAGTTTGCAGGGTGACTTGGACAGGTTGCAGAGCTGGGCCGCGAGGTGGCGGGTGGAGTTTAATGCGGAGAAGTGTGAGGTAATCCATTTCGGTAGGAATAACAGATGTGTTGAGTATAGGGCTAACGGGAGGACTTTGAATAGAGTGGAGGAGCAGAGGGATCTAGGTGTATGTGTACATAGATCCCTGAAAGTTGGGAATCAAGTAGATAAGGTTGTTAAGAAGGCGTACGGTGTCTTGGCGTTTATTGGTAGGGGGATTGAATTTAGGAGTCGCAGCGTCATGTTGCAACTGTACACAACTCTGGTGCGGCCGCACTTGGAGTACTGTGTGCAGTTCTGGTCCCCACATTACAGGAAGGATGTGGAGGCTTTGGAGAGGGTGCAGAGGAGGTTTACCAGGATGTTGCCTGGTATGCAGGGGAGGTCCTATGAGGAGAGACTGAGGGATTTGGGGTTGTTTTCACTGGAAAGAAGGCGGCTAAGAGGGGATCTTATAGAAACATATAAGATGATTATAGGTTTAGATAGGGTGGATGGTGATAGCCTGTTTCCTCGGATGGAGAAATCTAGCACGAGGGGACATGGCTTTAAATTAAGGGGGGGTAGTTATAGGACGGATGTCAGGGGCAGGTTCTTTACCCAGAGGGTGGTGAGGGACTGGAATGCCCTGCCTGCTGCAGTTGTAAATGCGCCTAGTTTGGGGGCATTTAAGAGATTGGTGGATAGGTTTATGGACGAAAAGGGATTGGTTTAGATTAGTGGGTCAATTTTTTTTTTAAAAATAAGACTGGTCGGCGCAACATTGTGGGCCGAAGGGCCTGTTCCGCGCTGTAATGTTCTATGTTCTATGTTCTATGTTCTACTCCTTGCTTCTGTTCTGTGCTCACTTAGTCTAGTTTACTCTTTGCACCTGCTTAATCTTCAGTTGCTCCAGTTTATGCCTTGCTCCTGTTTAGTACTCCGTTATTCCAGTTTGCTCTTTGCTCCTGTTTAATTCTCAGTTAATGCACTTTACACTTTGTTCCTGTTTAATGCTCAGTTACTCCAGTTTGCTCTTTGCCCCTGTTTAGTGCTCAGTTACTCCAGTATGCCCTTTGCTACTATTTAATCCTCAGTTAATCCAGTTTACATTTTGCTCCTGTATAATCCTCAACTACTCCAGTTGAGTCCTTGCTCCTGTTTAATACTCAATTACTCCAGTTTGTTCTTTGCTCCTGTTCAGTGCTCAGTTACTCCAGTTTATTCTTTGCTCCTGTTTAGTGCTTAGTTACTGTAGTTTGCTCTTTGGTCCTGTTTAGTGCTCAGTTACTCCAGTTTACTCTTTGCTCCTGTTTAGTGCTCAGTTACTCCACTTTACCCTTTGCTCCTGTTTAATCCTCAATTGCTCCCATTTGCTCTTTGCTGCTGTTTATTGCTCAGTTACTCCACTTTACTCTTTGCTCCTATTTAGTACTCTGTTACTCCAGGTTACTCCTTGCTCCTGTTTAGTGCTCAGTTTCTCCAGTTTGCTCTTTGCTCCTGTTTTGTGCTCGGTTACTCCAGATTACCCTTTGCTGCTGTTTAGTGCTCAGTTACTCCAGTTTGCTCTTTGCTCCGGATGGTGCTCAGTTACTCCAGTTTGCTCTTTACTCCGGTTTACTGCTCAGTTACTCCACTTTGCTCTTTACTGCTGTTTAGTGCTCAGTTACTCCAGTTTGCTCTTTGCTCTGGTTTAGTGCTTAGTTACTCCAGTTTGCTCTTTGCTCCTGTTTCGTGCTCAGATACTCCAGTTTGCTCTTTGCTCCAGATGGTGCTCAGTTACTCCAGTTTGCTCTTTACTCCGGTTTGTTGCTCAGTTACTCCAGTTTGCTCTTTGTTGCTGTTTTGTGTTCAGTTTCTCCAGTTTGCTCTTTGCTCCTGTTTAATGTTCAGTTACTCCAGATTGCTCTTCGCTCCTGTTTACTGCTCAGTTACTCCAGTTTGCATGTTGCTTGTGTTTAGTGTTGTCACCCCAGTTTACATTTTGCTCCTGTTTAGTTCTCAGGTACTCCAGTATACTTCTTGCCCCTGTTTAGTCCACAGTTACTCCAGTTTGCACTTTGCTCCTGTTTAGTTCTCAGTTACTGAGTTCACTTTGTTCCTGCTTAATCCTCATTTAATCCTGTTTGCTCTTTGGTCCTGTTTAGTCCTCAGTTACTACAGTTTACTCCTTGCTCCTATTTAGTGCTCAGTTACTCCAGTTTTCTGTTTGCTCCTGTTTAATGCTCAGTTACTCCAATTTTCTCTTTGCTCCTGTTTAGTGCTCAGTTAGTCCAGTTTGTTCTTTGTTCCTGTTTAATCCTCAGTTACTCCAGTTCGTTCTTTGCTGCTGTTTAGTGCTCAGTTACTCCAGTCTGCTCTTTGCTGCTGTTTAGTGTTCAGTTACTCCAGTCTGCTCTTTGCTCCTGTTTAGTGCTCAATTACTCCAATTTGTTCTTTGCTTCTGTTCAATCCTCAGTTACTCCAGTTTAGTCTTTGTTCCTGGTTAATCCTCAGTTACTCCAGTTTACTCCTTGCTATTATTTAGTGCTCGGTTACTCCTATTCGCATTTTGCTCCTGTTCAGTGCTCAGTCACTCCAGTTTACTCTTTGCTCCTGTTTAATCCTCCATTCCTCCAATTTGCTCTTTGTTCCTGTTTAATCCTCAGTAACTCCAGTTTACTCTTTGCTCCTATTTAGTCCTCAGTTATCCCAGTTTACATTTTGCTCCTGTTTAGTTCTCAGATACTACAGTATACAGTTTGCTCCTGTTTAGTCCAGGGTTACTCCAGATCGCACTTTGCTCCTGTTTAGTTCTCAGTTATTGAGTTTACTCTTTGTTCCTGTTTAATCCTGAGTTACTCCAATTTACTCTTTGCTCCTGTTTAGTGCTCAGTTACTCCAATTTGCTCTTTGCTCCTGTTTAGTGCTCGGTTACTCCAGTTTGCCCTTTGCTCCTGTTTAATCCTCAGTTACTCCAGTTTTTTCTTTGTTGCTGTTTAGTGCTCAGTTACTCCAGTTTGCTGTTTGCTGCTGTTTAATCCTCAGTTATTCCAGTTCGCACTTTGCTCTTGTTTAATCCTCAGTTACTCCAGTTTACTCTTTACTCCTGTTTAATCCTCAGGTACTCCAGTTTTTTCTTTGCTGCTGTATAGTGCTCAGTTGCTCCAGTTTGCTCTTTCCTGCTGTTTAGTGCTCAGTTACTCCAGTTCGCTCTTCACTGCTGTTTAGTGTTCAGTTACTCCAGTTTGTTCTTTACTCCGGTTTAGTGCTCAGTTACTCCAGTTTGCTCTTTGCTCCTGTTTGGTGCTCAGTTACTCCACTTTACTCTTTGCTCCTGTTTAGTGCTCAGTTACTCCAGTTTACTCTTTGCTCCTGTTTAGTGCTCAGTTACTCCAGTTTGCTCTTTGCTGCTGTTTAGTGCTCAGTTACTCCAGTTTGCTCTTTGCTCCTGTTTAGTGCTCAGTTACTCCAGTTTACTCTTTGTTCCTGCTTAATCCTGTTACTCCAATTTACTTCTTGCTCCTGTTTGCAGTTCAATGTCTCTACTTTGCTCTTTGCTGCTGTTTAGTGCTCAGTTACTCCAGTTTGCTCTTTGCTCTCCTGTTTGGTGCTCAGTTACTCCAGTTTACTCTTTGTTCCTGCTTAATCCTGTTACTCCAATTTACTTCTTGCTCCTGTTTGCAGTTCAATGTCTCTACTTTGCTCTTTGCTGCTGTTTAGTGCTCAGTTACTCCAGTTTGCTCTTTGCTCTCCTGTTTGGTGCTCAGTTACTCCAGTTTACTCTTTGGTACTATTTAGTGCTCAGTTATTCCAGCATGTGCGTTGCTCCTGTTTAGTGCTCAGTTACTCCAGTTTGGTCTTTGCTGCTGTTTAGTGCTCAGTTACTCCAGGTTGCACTTTGCCCCTGTCTATTGCTTGGTTACTCCAGTTCACTCTTTGCTCCTGTTTAGTGCTCAGTTACTCCTGTTTGCTCTTTGCTGCTGCTTGGTGCTCAGTTACTGCAATTTACTCTTTGCTCCTGTTTAATCCTCAGGTACTCCAGTTTTTTCTTTGCTGCTGTATAGTGCTCAGTTGCTCCAGTTTGCTCTTTCCTGCTGTTTAGTGCTCAGTTACTCCAGTTCGCTCTTCACTGCTGTTTAGTGTTCAGTTACTCCAGTTTGTTCTTTACTCCGGTTTAGTGCTCAGTTACTCCAGTTTGCTCTTTGCTCCTGTTTGGTGCTCAGTTACTCCACTTTACTCTTTGCTCCTGTTTAGTGCTCAGTTACTCCAGTTTACTCTTTGCTCCTGTTTAGTGCTCAGTTACTCCAGTTTGCTCTTTGCTGCTGTTTAGTGCTCAGTTACTCCAGTTTGCTCTTTGCTCCTGTTTAGTGCTCAGTTACTCCAGTTTACTCTTTGTTCCTGCTTAATCCTGTTACTCCAATTTACTTCTTGCTCCTGTTTGCAGTTCAATGTCTCTACTTTGCTCTTTGCTGCTGTTTAGTGCTCAGTTACTCCAGTTTGCTCTTTGCTCTCCTGTTTGGTGCTCAGTTACTCCAGTTTACTCTTTGGTACTATTTAGTGCTCAGTTATTCCAGCATGTGCGTTGCTCCTGTTTAGTGCTCAGTTACTCCAGTTTGGTCTTTGCTGCTGTTTAGTGCTCAGTTACTCCAGGTTGCACTTTGCCCCTGTCTATTGCTTGGTTACTCCAGTTCACTCTTTGCTCCTGTTTAGTGCTCAGTTACTCCTGTTTGCTCTTTGCTGCTGCTTGGTGCTCAGTTACTGCAATTTACTCTTTGCTCCTGTTTAATCCTCTTACTCCAGTTTACTCTTTATTCCTGCTTAATACTCAGTTACTCCAGTTTACTCTTTATTCCTGCTTAATACTCAGTTACTCCAGTTTACTCTTTGCTCCTGTTTAATCCTCCATTACTCCAGTTGCTCTTTGTTCCAGTTTAATCCTCAGTCACTATAGTTTACTGTTAGGTCCTATTTAGTGCTCAGGTACTCCAGTTTACATTTTGCTACTGTTTAGTTCTCAGGTACTTCACTATACTCCTTGCTCCTGTTTAGTCCACGGTTACTTCAGATCGCACTTTGCTCCTGTTTAGTTCTCGGTTACTGAGTTTACTCTTTGTCCCTGTTTAATCCTGAGTTACTCCAGTTTACTCCTAGCTCCTGTTCAGTGCTCAGTTACTCCAATTTGCTCTTCGCTCCTGTTTAATCCTCAGTTACTCCAGTTCACTCCTAGCTCCTGTTCAGTGCTCAGTTACTCCAGTTTGCTCGTTGTTCCTGTTTAGTGCTCAGTTACTCCTATTTGCTCTTTGCTTCTGTTAAATCCTCAGTTACCCCAATTTGCTCTTTGTTCCTGTTTAATCCTCAGTGACTCCACTTTACTCCTTGCTCCTTTTTATTGCTCAGTTACTCCAGTTTGCTCTTTGCTCCTGTTTAGTGCTTAGTTACTCCAGTTTGCTCTTTGCTGCTGTTTAGTGACCTGTTACTCCAGTTTGCTCTTTGCTCCTGTTTAGTGCTCAGTTACTCCAGTTTACACTTTGCTGCTGTTTAGTGCTTACTTACTCCTGTTCGTGTGTTGCTCCTGTTTAGTGCTCAGTCACCCCAGTTTACTCTTTGCTCCTGTTTAATCCTCCATTACTCCAGTTTACTCTTTGCTCCTGTTTAATCCTCCATTACTCCAGTTTGCTCTTTGCTCCTATTTAGTGCTCAGTTATTGCAGTTTACATTTTGCTCCTGTTTAGTTCTCAGGTACTCCAGTATACTCCTTGCTCCTGTTTAGTCCACGGTTACTCCAGTTCACACTTTGCTCCTGTTTAGTTTTCAGTTACTGAGTTCACTTTGTCCCTGCTTAATCCTCATTTAATCCTGTTTGCTCTTTGGTCCTGTTTAATCCTCAGTTACTACAGTTTACTCTTTGCTCCTGTTTAGTCCAGGGTTACTCCAGTTCGCACTTTGCTCCTGTTTAGTTCTCAGTTACTGAGTTTACTCTTTGTTCCTGCTTCATCCTGAGTTACTCCAGTTTGCTCTTTGCTCCTGTTTAGTGCTCAGTTACTCCAATTTACTCTTTGCTCCTGTTTAGTGCTCAGTTACTCCACTTTGCTCTTCGCTCCTGTTTAATCCTCAGTTACTCCAGTTTGCTCCTTGCTCCTGTTTATTGCTCAGTTACTCCAGTTTGCTCCTTGCTCCTGTTTATTGCTCAGTTACTCCAGTTTGCAGTTTGCCCCCTTGCTGACAATCCTTTCCACGGAACATCTATTTTGTTTGAATGAAATCGCTCACAGGTATTTGTTCAATTTGGCGTCTGACTGTTCTGATTCAGGATTTCAACAGTCAAGTCTCAAATTTTGACATTAATTTTTCTCTCCAGCTTGTGAGTTAGCCCTTCTCTCTTCCTGCTCTGGAATGACCAGCGGTTGATCTGACACGATAACCTGAATATTCGCCGAATTTCCCACTCGGTGTTGTTTCCAGATGAGAGCCTTTTCAATTAGTTGATACAACTCCTAAATCCTGTCTCCTGACTGTGTCGCATTTCTGCATTTTTCACCACTGCACAAATTAAAATCTCTGACAGATTGCTAATGAGCTGATGTTGGAATTACTGAATATTCTGTTATCATTTGTCCTTTCACAGTTTCTTCTGCAGCCCATCTGTGCATGTGTACCGCAGAGCAAGCAAGCAAGCTGGGACATCATCTCCCGTTGCACCTTGTGCCATCACCAGCTTTGGGGAGAGGTTTTTACTAATTAAACTTTTCAGCAAACACTGTGTCAACTTCTTCGACTGGAGAAAATGGCTGAATTTCGTTAGGTGCGGGGGGGGGTGGTGGTGAAGTGTCGATCGTGAAGATTCAAGGATTTTTATTTTATGACTATTGCTCTTTTTGGTGTTTGCTGCTATCCGTTTGTGATAGGCTGCATCACATTAGCTATTACTGGTTTTCCAAGCGATATGAGTTTGTTCACAGATTTTGTATAATTATCCTCAGTGTTCCAATAGTTTGAAAAGTGGAACCGTTTCAGTTGAAGGGTTAGTTTTTTTTTGTTAAAAACTGACATTTAAGGATGCAAAACTAATCACTATACTTGGGTAAAATATACCACATGGTGCGTGTTGGACCCGAACACAGTAAAACTTGTTACAAATGTGTTTGGAATCATCTTATTAAAATACCTCATTAAGACGTGCTAATACTGTTTGAGAATTATTGTGTGGTAGATATAAATTCATAATGCCAATTTTTTTAAGCTGATAATATATGTATAATGCGTTAGCGCTGAATTATTTGCAAAAATACAACTGCTATAATGCACAATAGAGAATTATTAAGAAAGTACGCAGAAAGCTCGAGGTCTGACAAAAGGGATCAGTCTCTTTGTACGAATTTTATGGTTGGGGGGGCAACTATTCTCGTTAGCAGCCACCTCTCTGTGGATACATCGTAATTTAAATGTTACTGCGTCTTATATGAATGCATCTTATATCTCCCTATTTATTCATCTACTCGTAGTTACCTTTATCACCCCAGGTTTCTCTTTTGCCAAACTTTTTGGTTGGACTGCCAAATGCCATCAATGCTTTTACTGATACACCACTGAGTTACACCTGGACTAAACTCTGTCAGTTTTTTTTAATTTTGAAAAATAAATACATTCATCTCTTAGAGGGAGTGCACTTTTTGTAAAAACCCACATCTGATTTGATTTGAACAGCATGGTGACACAATGGTTAGCAGTGCTGTCACACAGCGCCAGGGACCAGGGTTAGATTCCCAGCTTGAGTCACTGTCTGTGTGGAGTTTGCATATTCATCCCGTGTCTGCGTGGGTTTCCTCTGGGTGCTCCAGTTTCCTCCCACAGTCTGAAAATGTGTGAGTTAGATGGATTGGCCATGCTAAATTGTCCATTACCATCAGGGGGATTAGCAGGCTCCACATATGGAATTACAGGGTAGGGCCTTTGTGGGATTGTTGTCAGCGCAGATTTGATGGGCTGAATGGCCTCCTTCTGTATTGTAGGAATTCTATGATTTGATTTATTATTGCCACATGTGTTGGTATACAGTGAAAAGTATTCTTTCTTGCTCTATACAAACAAAGCCTTCATAGAGAAGGGAAAGTGCAGAATTGTTACAGTCATAGCTCTGGTGAAGAGAAAGATCAGCTATGATAGAACTATTCAAAAGCCTGATGACAGCAGGGAAGAAGCTGTTCTTGAGTCAGTTGGTACGTGATCTCAGATTTTTGTACCTTTTTCCCGACAAAAGAAGATGGAAGAGAGAATGTCCGGGCTGAGTGAGGTCCTTGGTTACGCTGGCTGCTTTTACATTTGAAAATGTAAATGAATCATTGGAATGAGTAAAATGTACCTGTGCCTCATTTTGGATGTGAGCACAGGTGAACCTGTTACAAATGTGTTCGCAGCCCAACTGAAGACTGTTTATAATAATGACACTTCCCACTTTCTGCTGTCATGTCACATATCCTGTTTTTTTTATACACTCACATTTTATCTGTGAATTACTGCCAGGTTGGAGACTACTACTTGTATCTTTTTTTTCCCCCCATATTGTTTAACATCTTACATGGGCAAAAAGTGGCCTGAGAAAATATTGCATCTGTTTTCACTGGGGGTTCCCTCACATCGCGTTACGTCGAGGTTCAATGGCAGCCTGTGCCCCAGTGGGAGAACCATTGTAACACTCAGCTGAAGGCCCAGATACCACACCTAACAATCCCGATGGAAAACATTTAGGAACCATGGCACTACGGTTTCTCCCGCCACATTGCAATTCCTCTTCCTTCCGCACTAGTCATATGTTTATCTGTGGTGTACTGCCATATTCATAACTAGCTCTTGTGATTCACACAGACATGGGGAGAATGTGCTGACTCCATACAGGCAGTGACCCACGCTGGGAATCGAACCCAGGTTCCTGGTGCTGCAAGGCAGCTGTGCTAACAACTGTGTTCCCCCTCCAATTTACTTCCACATTATGGGCTTTTCACATTTTATGGGACTGGGGAAGTCAGAGGCCATTAGAAAACTTGTCACTGTGATAATGGAGATACCTCATTTGCTTATATCTTTCTATATTTCATCAAACTGGCAATAACAAGCCATCATTACAATGGAATTTTGTAATGGGACCATCAAATTATGTGGTGATTTTTTTTGATAAATATCTCCAATTTTTATTTCTCAATAGAAAACATGAAACCAAAACAAACTTTCTCCATCCAACTTCTGCTGAGATCCACACTTCCATTATTCTTCCCTGCAGGGGCAAGACAGTGGGAGAGAAAGCTGTGACTGGTAGTGTACCAGTGACGGTGTGTCCCTTTACAGGCCCAGCTTGTTTCAGCAGGGTCCCAGTGCTTTGGAACTTCAGTGACAATGTACGTACTTAATGTTTACTAACTCTCAACAGCAAACTGTTTCAACAATTATAGTTCAGATCCAGCAGCATTGTTTAATAGATTAAATGGTTGGAGATGTGAGGAAGTATTGCACCTCTTCATTTCAAACCAGGTGGTAGCCTCAAGTGCTCCCGTAACAGCCACACACAGCCCTTATACAATGCAGAGTACTCGCTACATCTTCTCAAAGTCTCTAAACACAAATTACAAACCAATATCTCCTATCATTTTCCCAATTTCCAAACCTTAGTCTGCTGTCCACTCTCAGACGGTGGCCAGTTTATAGAATCGTAGAATCCCTACAGTGCAGAAGGAGGCAGATCAGCCTATCCATTTCACACCAACTCTCTGACACAGCATCCCACCCAGGCTCTATCCCTGTACCCCCATGTATTTACCCCATTAATCCCCCTAACCCACACATCTTGAAATCCTTAAGGGACAATCCGCCTACCCTGCACATCTTTGGACTGTGGGAGGAAACTAGAGCACCTGGAGGAAACCCATGCAGACATGGGGTGAATGTGCAGACTCCACACTGACAGTGAGCCAAGGCCAGAATCAACTCCGGGTCCCTAGCGCTGTGAGGCAGTAGTGCTAACCACTGCACCACTGTATTGCGCACAGTTGTGCTACATTTAAGGTTAAAAAATCCTTAAAGTACAGAAGGAGGCCATTCGGCCCATCACATCTGTACCAACAGCAATCTCACCCAGGCTCTATCCCCGTGACCTCATGTATTTACTAATCCCCCTGACACTAAGGGCAATTTAGCACGGCCAATCTACCTAACCCGCACATCTTTGGAGTGTGGCAGAAAACCGGAGAAGCCTGTGCAGACACGGGGAGAATGTGCAAACTCCACACAGACAGTCACCTGAGGCTGGAATCGAACCCGGGTCCCTGGCGCTGTGGGGCAGCAGTACTCACCACTGTGCCACCCTGCCGCCAAGTACTAAAACGGAATTTTTCTCACCCGTCCTGCCAAATCCACCAACAAAGAAAGCTGCCCATCCCCAATATAATTTGATTTAAAACTCTCAAAAGTTACCTGAGATGGGAGGCCCTCAGGATGCCTGCTTTGACACAAATGAGTAAAAAGTTCTGTTCTAAACCACTACGCCATTCACATTACAAAAGGATTCAGTTTTTTTAAATATATATGAAACTAAATTGGCAAACCATTTTGCTTTTCCACATTCTGTGATTTTGGAAGGCGGCCAAAAGTTACCCAAAGTAAAACTGCCATGCCAGATTGCATATAAATATTTGCAGCAGAAAGCTTTATTAGTTTTAAATCACATCATGTCAATCCAATGGTACAACCATTTAATTTTAAATACAAATTTGCAAAATTAATCACAGTAATGCAATATTTTAGATACGTTCCGTCAACATGCAGAGAAATTACAGATATTGCCTGAAGTCTGTGTTTAATTATTATTAGCTGTCAATAGTGACCATCCCTTGTTGCAACCGTAAACTTTCAGTTTGTGTAATAAATCATGCGGGAGAAAGGAAATGTCTACAGTCGCTATTTTAATAGTAAGATAAAAAAGACTTCCATTGACTGTGTAACAGCTGTGTCACCTGCACATGGGTGATCCAATTTTGACACCTTCCCTCACGAGTATTGCAAGGATAAACATATTCTGTGCAAACGAGACCAATGACAGCAAAATTGCCTGCTTGTCTCTAAAAAGACTCTAATAATGTGTATCGAGGGAGAGGCCTGTGTTCTGACAGTAAGAGACTTTTTTCCCCAGTGTAAGTCGGAGAGGTTCAAATTTTCCTGAAACTTTAATCTTGTGCAACATCACTGAAATGCATCACACCACACATCACCGAAGTTGATGAATGATTGCTGGAAGAAAACACACAGGCAAGGAGACATTTGCAACCAAAAGAATCCAATCACCAATGTGTGTCATGACAAATATGATGCCAAAGGATTTTGGCTCATCGCAGACTGAGTAAACTAAGGGACAATTTTTTAAATGACGTCAATGTTCCGGCTCCTTTGCATTCAGACAATCCTTTTAAAAAAAAAGATGGTTAATATTGTAACTCAAACTCACGCTTACAGTGTTGGTGTCTTTTAAAAAAAATGATGGCTGCCAAGATTTGTAGTCTTTATAAAGGTGTTGTCATCTGAGAAGGAAACTTTAAGAATTCCTGACATCTGTAGCTGTCAGAGCTTTGATTTAGAAAAACAGGTCCTGTTCTGTATTTTCTTTAATGAATACAAAGCCGGATTGAAGGGCTGAGGTTTTATTAACTTTATTGTTCAACAAGGTAAGGTTAAGATCATCAGAAATACTCATGTGGGCTATGTTTCCACATCTGGCCTAATTTCAATTGTGTTATTATTTCACCATACAGCAGCAATCAATTCAAATGCTGCGTAAAGTCAAGGGGAAGAAGGGAATTAAGTGCGCATTATTTAATCTTACAATCCTCTGCCTTCTTCTCACTCTGTGCTAATTTGTAACCGGGTCAGTGAACAAATGAAATCTCGCTGGCTGAATATCAAATCACTGTCATTTTAATCATTTGACCATTAGCAGAGCCCTTAAGCGTGCTATTGTTTGCTTTACTCATAGTGAAAGCTCTGTAGACCTCACAGAGTCAAACATTTTAGTAGAGACTGAGCCTATTAACTATGTGCTTACTTACATTGGGGCAACAGTACTTCTCAGACTTTCCTACAGACCTCCAATGATTAGGGTCTTTCAGAGACACGGGCCACCTGTACAATGCAACAGTACACAACTCCATCAGTGATGGATAACCTCAGCTAGTGAGTGGGCTGCATGTTGGGTGGCGCAGTGGCATAGTGGTTAGCACTGCTGCCTCACAACTCCAGGGACCCAGGTTCGATTCCCAGCTTGGGTCACTGTGGAGCTTGCACATTCCCCCTCTGTCGGCATGGATTTCCTCCAGGTGCTCCGGTTTCATCCCACAGTCCAAAGGTGTGCAGGTTAGGTTGATTGGCCGTGCTAAATTGCCCATAGTGTCCCAGGATATCTAAGTTAGAGGGATTAACAGGTAAATGTGTGGGGATAGGGTCTGGGGTAGGATTGCTGCAGACTCAATGGGCCGAATGGTCTCCTTCTGCACTGTAAGGTTTCTATGATTCTATAAGTGGCCCTCCTTCATCTCAATGGGCTGCAAGATTGAAATCGGGATTATTCACTAACCACAATCGGATGAATAAGGTTTAATACATGCTGAATACTTCGTAATGAGTTACAGAAAATGCTTCATGATTCATATAGAATTATAGAAACCCTACAGTGCAGTAGGAGGCCATTTGGCACATCAAGCTTGCACTGACAACAATCCCACCCAGGCTCTATCCCCATAACCCTCACATTAACCCTGCTAATCCCCCTGACAAGAAGGGGCAATGGAGCATGGCCAATCCTCCTAACCTGCACATCTTTAGACTGCGAGAAGAAGCCGGAGGAAACCCATGCAGACACGGGGAGAACATGCGAACTCCGCACAGACAGTCACCCGAGGTTGGGAATCGAACCCGGGTCCCCGGCGCTATGAGGCAGCAGTGCTAACCACTGTGCCACCCGTGCTGTACATTAATAGAACTATCACCAAATTCAAATAGTAAAAAAAAATTTACACTTTGGACACAGAGGGAGCGCATAGCTCGCACAGTGTTGTGTACAATCAGCATGCACCTCACTTCATGTGCCTTTGCTTCACCTGAGTATTAGTTCAGTTGTTACAGCAGGAAAAAGAACTACATGGATAGAACCCAGTGGAATGTGGTAACTCTGCACGTGTTCAATGGTCAACGAAATGAATGTGGGGCACACAGAGAGCCCAGATGGGCTGAATGTGCCCCCCCCCCCGGAGCTGGGTTTCCCACCACTGATCTATATCCACACATGACCTATATTGGCTTAGGTCTTGTGCACAGCTGGGTCACAGGAATTTGCCACGCTTTTCTGACTGGTTCCTTTCTCCCCAGGACCACTCAAAAACCACCTCAACATTGACTTTGTTGCCTCTGAACACATCTCACGCAAAATTCTTTCCAAATCCCAGGTCTGCTTGCTCTCTGTTACTTCATTTTCACCCTATTGTACAATGCACCCCGAGCAATGGCATCAGATGTCAGCTTCTTCACCTTAAGACCTCTGGTCCAAGACAGGTCTGACGCTCAGTGCCAAAACTTCCATTCGAGGCAGGGAGGCAGTTTCCAAAACCACCCCAGGCAGTACAGGGATCAAACATCATGTTGTTGATACCAATCTGATCTGCACCCACCAATCAACCCTTTCCCCCCCACCCCCAAGAAATCCCAGCTGTTACGATGCCATACATTTTTTTCTAAGGTTTTATGTTCAATATCTCTGAGTGAGTATATTAAACATACACCTGATGAAGGAGCAGTGCTCTGAAAGCTCATGATTCCAACTAAAACTGTTGGACTTTAACCTGGTGTTGTTGGGGCAGAACAATGATTAGCATTGCTGTCTCACAGCGCCAGGGACCCCGGGTTCGATTCCCGGCTTGGGCCACTGTCTGTGTGGAGTTTGCACATTCTCCCCGTGTCTGCGTGGGTTTCCTCCAGGTGCTCCGGTTTCCTCCCACAGTCTGAAAAACATGCTGGTTGGGTGCATTGACCTGAACAGGTACCGGAGTGTGGCAACTAGGGAAATTTCACAGTAACTTCATTACAGTGTTAATGTAGCCTTACTAATGACGAATAAATAAACCTTAAACTTCTTACTGGGCCCACCCCAGTCCAATGTTGGCATTTCCATATCATTATGTCAAAAAGAAAACCATATTATTTCGGAGCTGCAGTGGGTTGGGCAATTTTTGCTTTCAACATTCTTCCCAGCTACTTTCTTCAGTTTTAGAATGCTCTTTTCCTTATTGTGACATTTTTACACGCACATTGGAGCGATGGGCAGTGACGGTGAAGGTTTCAATTTCTTTCCATCACATGACTGATCGGGAATCTCTCCTGCTCTTGCTATCTGAATTGGTAAACGTTAGAAGGATTCATAAGGTAATGGAGAGCCTTGTGGCATTATCGCTAGACTATTAACCCCAAAACTCAGCTAATGTTCTGGGGAATCAGCTAATGTTCCAGGTTTGAATCCCGCCACGGCAGGTGGTGGAATTTGAATTTAATAAAAAATATCTGGAATTAAGATGACTATGAAGCGGAGATGCCTGTGGGCAAACAGTCCAGCGGTCACGGGCATTCGGCCTCTGATCTTCAGGTAAACATTCTCCAAGGTGGCCTTCATGACACACGACAATGCAGAGTCACTGAGCAGACTTATAGCCAAGAAACGCACATGAGGACGGCCTCAACCAGGATCTTGGGTTCATGTCACACTATCTGTAACCCCCACAGGGACTTGCAAAATCTCACTAACTGTCCTGGTTGGATTCAATACACACCTCTTAACCTGTGCTTAACCCTCTCTCCACTCACATTGTCTGTACCTTTAAGACTTGATTACCTGTAAAGACTCGCACTCCAACCATTATTTTGTAAATTGACTTTGTGTCTTCATATGCCCTGTTTGTGAACAGAACTCCCACTTACCTGATGAAGGAGCAGCGCTCTGAAAGCTAGTGGATTTTGCTACCAAATAATCCTGTTGTACTTTAACCTGGTGTTGTGAGACTTCTTACTGTGATGACTATGAAACTAGTGTTGATTGTCGGAAAAACCCATCTGGTTGCCTTTAGGGAAGGAAATCTGCTGTTCTTACCTGGTCAGGCCGATATGTGACGCCAGAACCACAGCAATGTGGTTGATTCTCAACTGCCCTCCAAGGGCAACTAGGGATGGGCAATAAATGCTGGCCCAGCCAGCAACGCCCATGTCCACAATTGAACAAAAAGAAATACTCAACTAGTGGCCACCTAAATTTTATATGGCTAGTTTTTCTGGAATAGTTCACTAGCCTGTTGCTGGTGGTTATAGCTTGAGGAGTACAAGAGTGTCAAGCTGTGACCATGAGACTCTTCTGCTTTTACTGCCAGCAGTGGGTGTGTTGGAAGGGCTTACAGGCTGGTAATCAATCTTTTCGGCCTATTATGACTGCACCTCCTATGTCACCATGTCCTAGAGTGAGACTTGAACCCGGGGTATAGAAACTTAGAAAACATAGCAAATAGGAGCAGGAGTAGGCCATTCGGCCCATCGAGCCTGCACCACCATTCAATATGATCATGGCTGATCATGCACTTTCAGTATCCCACTCCCATTTTCTCTCCATATCCATTGATTACTTTAGCTGCAAGGCCCATGTCCAGCTCCCACTTGAACGTATCTAATGAACTGGTCCCAATAGCTTTCTGTGGTAGAGAATTCCACAAGTTCACAACTCTTTGAATGAAGAAATCTTCCTTATCTCAGTCCTGAATGGCTTACCCCTTATTCTTAGACTGTGGCCCCTAGTTCTGGACTTCCCCCAACACCAGGAACATCCTTCCAGCATCTAGCCTGTCCAGTCACATCAGGATTTTATAGGTTTCTATGAGATCTCTCACTCTTCTCAGAGCCAGGGATGTGACTCGCTGGCCTCAAGACTTCTTTGAGATGTCCATAAGCCTTTCATTAAACCGTTATTGCTTCAAGCCTATCCTCAAGGCACAAGTCAAAACTGTGATGGAATACTCCCCACTTGCCTGGATGACAGCTCCAACAACACTCAAGAAGCTTGACACCATCCAGGATAAAGCAGCCCACATGATTGGCACCACATCTACAAACACTCACTCTCTCAACTACCGATGCTCAGTAGCAGCAGTGTGTGCTATCTACAAGATGCACTGCAGTGATTCACCAAAGATCCTGAGACAGCACCTTCCAAACCCACGACCACTTCCATCTAGAAGAACAAGTCAACAGGTACATGGGAACACCACCACCTGCAAGTTCCCCTCCAAGCCACTCACTATCCTGATTTGGAAATATATCACTGTTCCTTCGCAGTCGCTGGGTCAAAATCCTAGAATTGCCTCCCTAGTGGCATTGCAGGTCAACCCAGAGGACATGGACTGCAGTGATTCAAGAAGGCAAATCACCACCATTTTACAAACTGTCTTCAGGCTAAGGGGATGTGACACAGAATCACCAGACCGATACCAGGGCTAAAACAGCTTAATTATGAGGGTAGATTACATAGGAAAGGCTTGTATTCCATTGAGTAGAGCAGGCTAAAGGGTGATCTAATTAAACAATGTAGCACTGAAAATAGTTAAGGGAGTTGATAGGTTTGGATGGAGAGAAACTGTTTCTTCTGGTGGGTGAGTCCAGAACAAGAAGGCATAAGCTTAAAATTAGGGATGGGCTGTTCAGGGTGATGCCAGGAAAGACTCCGTTACACAAATCTGGAACTCTCACCCCAGCAAAAGGCACTTGAGTTTGGGTGGCCTGGTGACACAGTGATTAGCACTGCTGTCTCACAGAGCCAGGGACTTGGGTTCAATCCCGGCCTCGGGTCACTGTCACTGTGGAGTTTGCACATTCTCCCTGTGTCTGCGTGGATTTCCTCTGGGTGCTCCAGTTTCCTCCCACAGTCTGAAAGATGTGCGGGTTAGGTTGATTGGCCATGCCTACTTGCCCTTTAGTGTCGGGGGGTTAGGAGTGTGGGGTTACGGGGATAGGGCCCGAGTGGGATTGTTGTCAGCGCAGGCCCGATGGGCCGAATGGCTTCTTTCTGCACTGTAAATTACATGATTCTGTAAACTTCAAAAACTGAGATTGATGGGTTTTTTATTAGGCATGATTGTTAATGGTGACTGAACAAGACAGATACAAGGAGTTAAGGCACAAATCAGTTGTGAGCTAACTGAATGGCAGGACAGGCTCAAGGGGCTGAATGGCCTCCCCCCTTTTACGATGTTCTCATCTTCTTAAGTGATGCAATTTGCATTGCAGCCTTTAAGCAGTGCAGATGTCACAAACATAATTTCGTAAATTTGTCAACATTACCTGATTGGCTTTATCTTGAACTATGTCTGAGTCGAGATAATCACTGTGTGGTATGTCACAAAAATTTATGTTCCAAACACAATTCATTTCTTTAAACCAAAGGACACTTACCCGAAAAGAGACAGAAATCAAAAATACCGGAGGGAAAAGTCCTGTGATTTATCAAAACTCTGGGTGTACAGTTCCTGCTAACAGGGGGAAAGGATGAGTGGCAACTCTGTCATCGTAAACCACCGCAAGTCACATTACATCATCATTCTTATATTAACATGGTGTCATCCAATGACACCATGCAAAAAAGAATCTACAAATTAGGAAATTCTGCACAAGCCTGTAAAGATCATTTTCACGGATTGCACTAATTGTGTTTAAAGAAAGCGTTTAATTTCCAGCTATCAACACCGTTCACACGGCAATTTGGGAAAACAATTGGTGCATTAACCTTTAATTATTTCTCGCTAATTTGAGTGAGAAAGTAGACCAGAGTATAAAGCGGTGTTCTCCCTGCCTTACAGCCGAGTCTGCCTTTACGGTTAAAGTCAGCGAGTGCAGATTGTCACAGTGCACTGTACTCAGTAACACGTCTTTGCACTGCTGACACACAGAAGCAGCAACATTTTATCCCTCACTTTGTTTTGTGAAAATAACCAGGATTTAGTAAAAATCAAACCTCGGGGGGGGGGGGAGCAAGAAGGAAAGAGAGAAAAGGGATGTGTATTTTTAACTCATGGTTTTCATAATCTATGGACACCCAGCAGCCAGCATGATCAAGGACCGCACACACCCCGGACATTCTCTCTTCCACCTTCTTCCATCAGGCAAAAGATACAAAAGTCTAAGGTCACGTACCAACCAACTCAAGAACAGCTTCTTCCCTGCTGCTGTCAGACTTTTGAATGGACCTACCATACATTAAGCTGATCTTTCTCCACACTCTAGCTATGACTGTAACACTACATTCTGCAGGCTCTTGTTTCCTTCTTTATAAACGTTATGCTTTGTCTGCATAGCGCAAGAAACAAAACGTTTCATTGTACTCTAATACATGTGACAATAAATCAAATCAGTCAATCAAACCAAAGCAATTTACAGCTCGTACTAACTCCTGTTCACCAGACAGATAAAGTCATAGATGTTTACAGCATGGAATCAGGCCCTTCGCACACCCCTCCCCCTTGTCCATGCCATGCTTTGTAACAAAAACAGGTAATTAACAATAGTATTAAAATAGGTGGGGTGGCAAATAGTGAGGAGGATAACCTTAGATCACAAGAGGATAGAGAAGGACTGGTCAGAGACAAATCAGATTCAATCCAGATAAAAGTGAGGTGATGCAGTTGGGCAGGACAAACAAGACAAGGGGAATACCACGGACAGCAGGACCCTGGGAAGCACCGAGGATCAGAGGTGTGCACTTGTCCCTTAAGGTAGCAAGACAGGTGGAGCAAGCAATTAAGAAGCCATATGGTATGTTTACCTTTATTAGCCGAGGCATTGAGTTTAAGAGCGGGGAGGTTTTACTGTAACTGTATAAAGTGTTGGTTAGGCCACAGCTAGAGTAATGTGTACAGTCCTGGAATCCACATTATAGGGTTAGCATTGGAAGGGGTTCAGAGGAGATTTACCAGGATGTTAGCTGGGCTGGAGAGTTTTAGTGATGAAGAACCATTGGGTGGACTGGAGTTGTTTTCCTTGGAGTGGAGGAGACTGAGGGGGTACATGATCGAGATGTTTAAGATTATGAGGCACATAGATCGAGTAGATAGGACGGACCTGTTCCCTGGTGGAGGGATCACTGACCAAGGGCACTGACTTAAGGTAAGGGGTAGAAGGTTTGGAGAGGATGTGAGGACAAACTTCTCCATCCAGAGGGTGGTGGAGTCTGAAACTCACTATCTTGAAATATGGGTGGAGTCAGAGACCCTTTAACATTTAAGAAATATTTAGATGTGCACTTGCAGTGCCAAGGCAGTCGGATCTATGAGCCAAGCGCAGGAAAATGGGACTAGAATATTTAGGTGGTTTGTCTTGGGCTAAAGGACATCCTTCTGTGCTGTAGGCCTCTATAATTCTATGAACTGTCACATTTATCTATGTATAGTTATGATACAGAGGCTGCAACCTCATGCCTGCCAGTCAACATCCAGGATTGAATTGATAGGGACTTAATAGGATTGAGGGTTATAGGTAAGCCTGGTAGGTAGAGATAAGATCGGTGCAACTTGTGGGCCGAAGGGCCTGTTTGTGCTGCAGTTTTTCTATGATTCTATGCAGAAGCCCACAAGGGGTGATCCCCCTACCCTGTTTCAGATTGGCTACCTGGGTCATGTGACTGCCTTGGCAGATTGTCCCATAAAGGGGGGGCGAACACACATCCCTCCCCATCGATAATGCCTGTGTTTCTTTAGCAACATGTATAAGGGGCGGCAATAATGTTGACAAATTTGGTAATAAGTGTCCATGGTAATTCACCATTCCTCAGAATGAGTTGAGCTCAGATGTCTTTCTGGGGCCATTGCCTGTTTTATTGCTCTTTGTCTTCCATGGATAATAATCCTTGTGCATTGGCGTGATACCCCACCTGGGCTAACTCAGTGGGTTGAAAAGTAAATTTCTTCTTCTTAAAGTGAATTCCAGCCTCTTGGAATCTCCTTAGCATCTTCACTAAATTAGTTCTGTGCTCAGTTATCAAAACATAATCCAGGCATACTACAGTTCGAGGCAGTCCTTGCAATTGACATTCCATTGTTCTCTGGAAAACAGCACATGCCAACAACACACCAAAGGGTAGGCTGATGTCTGGCCAGCTTTACATACAATTCTTCAATCTTCATGATTGGATACTTTTCTAACTTGACTAACGGTTAATTTGTTATCTCTACAGATACAGACAGTCTTGTCAGGGTTTATCACAGGGACTATAGGTGTTGCCCACTCAATGAATTGACCAGGCTGAATAATACCCAGGTCTTCCAATCTCTTCAATTCTGCGTCCAACTTTTCTCACAAGGCATATGGTACTTACCTTGCTCTAAATAAATGAGGGGTTGCTTTTGGATTTATTTCAATCTTTTCCTGGAAACCTTTTATTTTACCTAACTCATCACAAAAAAATGTTCTCATACATCTTCATTAAATCAGGCAGTTTCCACCACCAACCCCACCCCCCCACCCCGCCCCACTCCACTTCCCTTACTTGAAAGATTTCTAACCAGTTTAACTTGATTACCTTGAGCCAATCACTGTCCAAAAGGTTTGGCCCTTGGTCTGGCAGTATTATTAGTGCCACTAGCTCACTAGTACTGTGGTATTTCCCTTTATCTTGATGACTTCTCCTATGTAAGTTGTTGGTTTGGTGCGGTACCCCTCAAACTCCAGGCTGGACTTCTTGTAAACACTGAAATGCGCATTCACCTATCACCATGGCAGAGGGTCCAGTATCAAGTTCCATCTTTAAAGGCCTACCGTTTATCAAAAGCATCTCAGTAATGGGGGCTACCTTTCAGGTCAAACAATGAGCGAACCTTTAAATCCTTAACTTTGGACTCCTCCATATTGTGCACTTATGATTTATTACTAACTCTTTAACTGGGTAGCCTTAAGTGACCTGTCCTGTGTCAGGAAAAACATTCTGATTCTTTATGCCTGCAGATTCTAGGGGAGTAATTACCCCCGCACTAGTAACACTCTCCATCAATCCTAGGCAACTGATTGGCTCTTTTAAATCTTCTTGACCTATTTATAGCTGCACTTGCTTCCCATTTTAAAATTACATCTTCATTTTTGGAGCTATTGCTGACTGTAGCTTCCGGCCCTAACTGCTGAACCGTGCCACTTTGCCTGCTCTGAAATTCCTGTGTGCAGTGCTCTTCATTGCCAGCATCTTCTTAAAATTTATCTCTGTCTCTGCTCATGGCTTCCTTTGGATGGGCTCATTATCTACCCCGCAGACTAAGCGGTCCCACAGTGTATCTTTGAGAGTGACTCCAAAGTCACAATGCTCCGAGCTCTGTCTTAACTTGGTAATATAAGTTACCATAGTTTCCCCAGAGGGTCTCCAGATTTTTCCTCTTCTCTTTCGCCTTGCAGAGCTGAGAAAGAGTTGCTTACTGCTTCATGGTCTGTCTTCAACTGCCTCTAGCTTTCAGAGAAAAACTGAAAAAACACAACAAAAGCTGTTTCATCTTACAGGGCCCTTAGTTGTGAAGAAATGAAATTTATTCTTCATGCTGTAGATCTCTCTGTCACAATAGAATCTCAGCTGCAATTGAAGCTAACCCACATAAAGAGAAAGATGTCTTGTCCAGCATGAAACCTAACAACGGCTCCCTTCCAGGCACTGAAGCTTCAAATTAAATCCACCCAAAACTATCCCTTATTTCTACTGTTTACCCATCCAAATATAAATCGCTTAAAAGTGCCTTTTGTTTCCTCACTCTTGCAAGGAGGGTCAACAAGAAGTGGGCAAGGGAGGATCCTGAAGACCATTAAACCATAAGACATAGGAGCAGAATTAGGCCATTCAGCCCATCAAGTTTGCTCTGCCATTCAATCATGGATGATATTTTTCTCATCCCCATTCTCCTGCCTTTTCCCCATAACCCCTGACCCCCTTATTGATCAAGAACCTATCTATCTCTGACTTAAAGACACTCAATGATTTGGCGTCCACAGCCTTCTGCAGCAAAGAGTTCCACAGATTCACCGCTCTCTGGTTGAAGGCTGGGAAAAAGGCACAGAAAAGGCAAGATGACTAACAGAAAGAATTTCACCAGGGAAAATGGCGGAAAGATTAAACTCCAAAAACAGACTTGAGGAGTGTCGATAAAAACAGGAATCCGATTAAAAATGGACACACAAGGCAAAAGAAGGGGAAATTAGTCCTCTCTCAAGCTTGCTTTATTTGTAATGTCATCTGGAGAATCAGCAAAATTAAGTTTGAAAACTGATATGGCAAATGCTTTGGTGGGTTTTATTGTGAGCCCGTTTATTTTTATTCATTAATATCACAGGTAGGCTTACATTAACACTGCAATAAAGCTACTGTGAAAATCCCCTAGTTGCCACACTCTGGTGCCTGTTCGGGTACACTGAGGGAGAATTTAGCACCTAACTAGCATGTCTTTCGGACTGTGGGAAAAAAACCGGAGCACCCAGAGGAAAACCACACAGACACGGGGAGAACATGCAGACAGCGACCTAAGCTGGGAATCGAACCCAGCTCCCTGGCGCTGTGAGGCAGCAGTGCTAACCACTGTGCTGCATGAGAACTGGATAAAATGTTGCTTAATAAGTGGTGAGCAAAGCATTCTAGATAGACTGTCACTTCACCGGGAGAAGTAACTGCAACTGAAGTTTTTTTTATTTGATTGGTGGATTTACATCAGAACAAATAATTTTGCCTCACAGATCAGTGAACAATTGTCTTTTGAGTATAATGGGTGGCAGATACTGTAAAAGAAGCAGACAACAATTGTGCACTGGAGTGACAAGAGATGTGAAGATTCTACAGTTAACAACATTAAAGGACAGAACAGCTGAGAAGATTATTGTGAGAACGGGAATAAAGAAAAAAACCATTGATACATGACAGCTGAGGTTGACAGGTGAAACAAGAAGAAACCATCTTCTGAAGCTCAAAGCAGCAAATTGCATTCAAACACATTTCTTTATAGTTTGTTAACTCCAAACTGGACACTTATTATTCCTTTAACGCACATTTAAAATGTTCGGAATTAGGGCTGCCATATACAGTTAAGATGATTAAAGGAGTTGGTGGGTAGATAGAGAGAAACACTGCCGGGTATAGTCCACAAACAAGGTGGCACAACTTTACAATTAAGGTCCAGGCTTGAAGATGCTTCTTCACACAAGGGCAGTGAAAATCAAGAACTCTCCTCCCCAAATGGTTGCCAAGGCTGTGTGAATTGGAAATTTCAAAACTGAGATACGTAGGGCAGAATGTAATATGGCACTTCCATGGCAGGTTTGGTGGTTGGGTTGGGGGGGGGGTGGGATTTAATTAGGTGGGTTGGGCCCGTGCCATCTGCCCCTCCCCCCCAAACATGAATAGGTTCGTGGTGGGAAGGTGGAAAGTCTACATGCTCTTAGTCAAGCAATTAATGCTCTTAATAGGGCTATTAATGCTATTAATAGGGCAATTCTTTCTGGTTGCATCACAGCTTGGTATGACTCCTGCTCTGCCCAAGACAGCAAGAAACTACAAAAGGTCGTGAATATAGCCCAACCCATCGCAGAAACCAGCCTCCCCATCCATTGACTCTGTCTACACTTCCCGCTGCCTTGAAAAAGCAGCCAGCATAATTAAAGACCCCACGCACCCCGGACATTCTCTCTTCCGCCTTCTTCCGTCGGAAAAAAGTTCCAAAAGTCTGAGGTCACGTACTAACTGATTCAAGAACAGCTTCTTCCCTGCTGCCATCAGACTTTTGAATGGACTTAGCACTAAGTTGATTTTTCTCTACACCCTAGCTATGACTGTAACACTACATTCTGCACTCTCTCACTTCCTTCTCTATGAATGGTATGTTTTGTCTGTACAGTGCACAAGCAACAATACTTTTCACTGTATATTAATACATGTGACAATAACAAATCAAGTCAAATTAATGGGCATCACCCCATCATTGCTAATATTAATCCAGCAATGGGCTGTGGACTCACCATGTAGGAAGGACAGCGAGCAGACCCGTGCAGGGCTGCTTGTCAGTTCCCATGGGAGATTCCTCATTCAAAGGCATTCAGTACCTAATCGAGGGACCTGCTATCAGGAATGGAAATGTATGTGATGGGGTGCAGGATAGGGCGGGAGAGGCATCAAGGCCGCAGTGTCCTGCTGCCCTGTCTGCAACCCCTTCCCAGGCCCATGGAGCCTTGTACCCTTGCTGCCGACTCCTCTCCCCTTCACCCCCACCCTGCTCCAACATCGACCCCCCACCCCCTCCTGCCACCATCCGTTGTGGCCTGAGATCCAGCGATGACAATGGGCCTCAGGTGGAGTCATGCCAATGGAAACCACTGCCTTCCCAGTGACACTGCCATTCTATAGAACTGCTGGTCTCTGATTGTCAGGGAGGGGTGGGGTGGGGGACCACTGCATAGTCCTCGTGAAGGTGAAGTCCCATCTGCACTGAGAATACTCTCCAAGGTGTTGCGTGGCACTAGCACTGTGCTAAATGGGATAGGTTCAGAATGGGCTTCCATCAGGTGCCTATGGGACATCTGCAGAAGCAAAACTGCATTCCAGCACAATTTGCAAACTGCTTATCCATCACTCTTCCATTATCGTCAAGTCCTGGCCCAATGAGGAGTCTATAATAACATGCATGCCTAAAAGTGAGATGCTAAAATATTGAAGCTGTAACAAAGAACTAAATACTAAACAGCAGGAGCAGCATGGCGATAGATAAAGTGATCCAGCATCAATAAATCAAAGTTCTGCAGTCCTGCCATTGCTACACCCTCCTCCCAAAGTCCGCAACATCATACTCAACAATCTTCAGCCAAATTGATTCACTCTACATAATAGCAAGAAAAGGTGAAGTCACTGGATACAACAAAGGCAATGGGACATCCCAAATGTAGTAATGATGACTTGCACTCCAGAACCTACCACTTCCCTGGCCAAGCTGTTCCAGTACAGCTACAACATTGGCATCTACACGACAATGTGTAAAACTGCCCAGGTATGTCCTGTGCAGAAAAAGCAGGACAAATCCAACCCGGCCAATTACCGCCCAATCATTCTCTTCCCGAACATTGGTAAAGCAATGGAAGGAGTTGCCGACGGTGCGACTAAGCAGCACTCACTGAGCAACGACCTGCTCACCGACACTCAGTTTGGGTTCTGCCAAAGCCACTCAGCTCCTGACCTCATTACAGTCTTGGCTCAACAATGGACAAAAAAGCTGAACTCCAGAGATCAGGTGAGAGTAACTGCCCGCAACATCAACGGAGCATTTGACCAAGTGTGGCATCAAAAAGTCAATGGAAATCAGGGGGGCAAAAAAACACTAACTGGAGTCATGTGTGGCATAAAGTAAAATTATTCCAGTTGTCAGATAGTCCAGGACATCACAACAGGCGTTCATCAGGGGAGTGTCCTAGGCCCATCCATCTTCAGCTGTTTCATCAATGACATGTCCTGCCACAGTGTAGGATACAAGGTTCCGTGGGCCTGGGAAGAGGTCACAGACAGGGCAGCAGCACACTGTGGGCCTGATGCCTTTGTGGGGGGGTGGGGGGGTTTGTCCTCCAAACCTCAGCCTCCTGAATTATTTAAATTACATTTTTTTGCACCTGACCTGGCCGTCAAGGCTCTCAGCAGCAACCAAATGGAGCGGCGCAGTAGCACAATGGTTAGCACTGCTGCCTCGCAGTGCCAGGGACCCAGGTTTGATTCCCAGCTTGGGTCACTGCCTGTGTGGAGTCTGCATGTTCTCCCCATGTCTGCCTGGGTTTCCTCCAGGTGCTCCGCTTTCCTCCCACAGTCTGAAACATGTGCTGGTTAGGTGTATTGACCCGAACAGGCACCGGACTGTGGCAAATAGGGGATTTTCACAGTAATTTCACTGCAGTGTTAATGTAAGCCTTTTTTGTGACACTAATAAATAAACTTCAACTTTAAAGTTTACTCTATCTTCTGATGCTATGACTGAAGCTTCAGAGCTACTGACCCTGTGATTGGGCCATCCAGTCAGGATCAGGGGAACCACCCAGTATCCTTATTTGAATGGCGGGCCCACAGGCAGCCGATGGTAAAATTGCCAAGGATGTTCCGCTGATGGCAATTGCAGGCTCGGACCCCCATTTACCCCAACACTGGGGGGTCAAACACTGCTTGAAGCTTAGGCCTTCAGCCTGTTCTCCTGGAACATCTTCATAAATGGAAGATCAAAGAAAATAAATTTAAAATAAAAAGAAATGGTTCTTGATAATAAGATGGCAGCTAATAACCGATTTAATTACATACAACTGAAAGAATAAAGATTAATACCCTGCAATGTCTCAATCATTCAACTGCTACTAATGTTAGAGAACAGAAGCAATCAAATTCTCTACTTTAATTCAGTATTGATTTATTAAAATATGAAGAAACAAGAGCTAGCAATATTGCTTTAGATGGAAATATCTGTCAGTACCTTACAATAGCATGCTGGGCATTGTAATGTATTGATCAAGTTACTTGTCTAATAATCTGGCAACCTAGACCAATAATTGAGAGAACGTGTATTAAAGTTTAAAGTTTGTTTGTTAGTGTCAGAAGTAGGTTTGCATTAACGCTGCAATGAAGTTAATGTGAAAATCCCCTAGTTGCCACACTCCGGCGCCTGTTCGGGTACACTGAGGGAGAATTTAGCATGGATAATGCGCCCAACCAGCATATCTTTCAGATTGTAGAAGGAAACCCACGCAGACACGGGGAGAAAGTGCAGGCTCCGCACAGCCAGTGACCCAAGCTGGTCTCTGGTGCCGTGAGGCAGCAGCGCTAACTTCTGTGCCACCGTGCTGCTGGATTCCAATCTCGCAACGGCATTTTAAGATTTTGGCATTTTGCTGAAATAAAACAGAGTATCGAAAAATATTATGGAAATAAAAAGCTAGTGTCAGTAAATGTGGAAATTAAGATAGCAGATTGTTGTAAAAACCCAATTGATTCACTGATGCCCTTTCGGAGAAGAAATTGGAAGGAGTTAGACCGGCTGTGAGCTTATTGAACGGTGGAGTAGGCTCGAGGGGCCGAATGGCCTACTCCTATTCAAAGAAAAAAAATTACAGCAGAGGAGCAGGCCTTTCGGCCCTCCGAGCCTGCACCGACCACCTTATACCTTGTAGTCTCAAGTCTGCCAAGCTTGTGAGGTCTGGTCTGCATGTGAGTTCCAATCCTACACAAACATGGTTTAATCTTGACTGTCTACTGAAGAGGCATAGCAAGTCATTCAGTTGTAACAAATCATTACAATCAAGGTGATTAAGGGTGAACAACAAATACTGGCATTGTCAGTAATGCTCAAATTCCCAAGGCTGAATTAAAGAGAAATGTGGATTGTCCCTCAGCAATCTAGAATTCAACATTATTGAATGCTTTTTTTTCCTATTTCATCATCTTTATCGATGGCCTAGTGATATTATCGCTTGACTGTTAATCCACAAATTCAGCTAATATTCTGGAGAACCGGGTTTCAAATCCCAACACAGCAGATGGTGGAATTTGAATTCAATAAAAAATATCTGGAATTAAGAATTTACTGATGACCGTGAAAGCAATATCAATCGTCGGAAAAACCCACCTGGTTCACTATCATTCTTTAGGGAAGGAAATCTGCCATCCTTACCTGGTCTGGCCTACATGTGACTCCAGACCAACAGCAATGTGGCTGACTCTCAACTGCCCTCAGGCAACTAGGGATGGGCAATAAATGCTGGCCCAGTCAGTGACACCCATGTCCCATGAATGAATTTTTAAAAAAACTTCAGTATTGGGATTATACTATCACAAGTACATAATATAAAGCCCATCTATGCTTATTGGGTGGTTTTCAAAGATCCTATGGCATTTTTTTTTTAACTGACTTCCACCAGTCTTCCCAGATAACACTCGTGTCTCAGTTAACAATACTTGAAGTCAGGGGAACAAGTTGATGAAGACGTCAAAGTAACACATCCATGGTTTTGTAGGTTGATGCATAAAGTAGAACAGAGAAGGAGGCTGTGTAACTCACTGGTTTAAGCCTCAGCTTCTGCGCTGTGTCCAGTTCAGGACACCAGGCTTTAAGTAGGGTATCAAGGCCTTGGACAAGTTGCAGTCACCAGACTGCCACCAGGGATGATGAACCTCAATTAGGAAGAGAGACTGGAGAATAAAGAACAAAGAAAATTAAAGCACAGAAACAGGCCCTTCAGCTCTCCAAGTCTGCACCGACCCTGCTGCCTGACTGAACTAAAACCCCTATCCTTCTGGAGACCATATCCCTCTATTCTCATCCTATTCATGTATTTGTCCACACGCCCCTTAAATCTCACTATCATATCTGTTTCCACTACCTCTCCCAGCAGCAAGTTCCAGGCACCCACCACCCTCTGTGTAAAAAATTGGCCTTGTACATCTCCTTTAAACTTTGCCCCTCGCACCTTAAACCTATGCCCCATAGCAATTGACTCTTCCGCCCTGGGAAAAAGCTTCTGACTATCCATTCTGTCCATGCCCCTCATAATCTTGTAGACTTCTATCAGGTTTCTGCTCAACCTCCATCATTCCAGTGAGAACAAACCAAGTTTCTCCAACCTCTCCTCATAGTTAATGCCCTCCAAACCAGGCAACATCCTGGGACATCTTTTCTCCAAAGCCTCCACATCCTTCTGGTAGTGCGGCGACCAGAATTGAACACTATATTTCACGTGCGGCCTAACTAAGGTTCTATAAAGCTGCAACATAACTTGCCAATTTTTAAACTCAATGCCCCGGCCGATGAAGGCAAGCACGCCATATGCCTTCTTAACTACCTTCTCCACCTGCATTGCCATTTTCAGTGACCTGTGTACCTGTACACCCAGATCCCTCTGCCCATCAATACTCTAAAGGGTTCTGATCTTAGAAGTTGGAATTGTTTTCACTGAGACAAACAAGATCAATGGAGATCCCATAGAGAAGCTCAGAATTATGAGGGATTTTGTCAGAGTAAACAGGGAAACATTACTTCCATTGGGAGATGGTTGGTAACCACAGGATGTAGACTTTAGATAAATGCCAAAATTGCCAGGGGAGAGATAAGGAGAGTTTGTTTTTACACAGTGAGTTATTATGATCAGGGATGTGCTCACTGCCTGAAGCAATAATGGAGGCAGGTTCCACCTACCCAAGCTGGAGAGACAGTATGAGGCCCATCACACTGGAGAAACAGCAGGCTGTACCTTTCCAGGTAAGAAAGAGAGAGAGAGAGAGCACTTCAAAGAGGGAGGCACACACTCTCCCCGTTATAACTCTTAAGTATGATATATGTTGAGTAACTGGAGCACCATTACGTGGAGGGAGCAGGCAGTGGCTGGGCTGTGATAAGAGGTGAGGGGGAGGAAGGCCTCAAAGCCCGTCTGGAGAGCTGACCCAGTTTGCCCCCAGTTGGCCACTTCCAGACAGTTTGGCTGTTCTCCAATGAGAAGCTGCGGGTTGTGGGAGATGGGGGAGTGTGGAGGCCCCTTGGAAAATTGAAGATGGCTTCTGACTACAGGTCTTAAATGGCCTTTGGATCATGGTAATTGGCTGCCAGATGTTTGGTCTGCCTCCCCCATTCCACCTCCAGAAACACAGTGTGGCGACGATGGGATAGAACTGGCAAACTGGCTGGTGCCACAAATTTTCACACATATTGCTTGCCTAAACTGGGGACAAAAATCCTGTCCATTGACACAGAAATGAAAGCAAAATCTATGCTGTTCGCGATGGATTTCCAGTAGTGGGCGCATCTGGGCACTCGGCAATTTTGTCTTTGCTATGATAATGCACACATTGTTCATCACCCTCCCTAAACATCCAACATGGTAGGCATTGCTTAGAGCCAAACCAAACCTCTAAATTCCAACCCTCATATTATCATCTTCCCAAGATCTAACCAATATCACGGACAAGCAGAAAATTGACAAATGCATTGGCTTCATTACCTGGTGGGACTTAAATAGATGGATCATATACGGCATCAAAGAGTGCTATGACCACCACTCCCCCTTTGCCTCCCCCCCTTGTTGCAACTCTTGCAAAACAGAGCCTGAACATTATTTAAAATATGGCAGGATACGTATTTGAAAAATTATATATCTTTAAGAAGCAGAAAAATGTAATTAAATCCAGTGACAGGGCTGAGATTGGCATAGGCATGGTTTCCTTCCGTCTTTTAAATGCTATGATTCCATCTACAATTTTAATGAAGTCAGTTATTAAAAAAGTACTTACAATTCATCAATAAGGAGCTGATATTCCAACAGCTGAAGATGTCAAATTTTGCCAGCAAACTTGGGCAAAGTGGATTTTGGCAGCTTTCATAACGAATTAATAAATATATCTTTTCCCCCCTAATGTATTTGCATTCAAAGTAGAGTTGGAAAGAATTATATCCAATATTCTTTATAGCCTCATGAGGAAAGGCTGAAAAATGTGCAATGGAACACACTTATCAAAGCCTTAGCTGGCTTTGGTAATCTGACTCGTAATAACTTTCTTCACAATCTGTTGAAAGTGGCAGCATTATTGCAATGCTTATTACATTCTGCATCCATCACAGCAATCAGGACTTCCAGTATAACCTCATAAAGGCTTCCTGTCACCTTGTATCAGCCACTTATAACTGTCATGTAACATTAAGGTTATTACACTTTGATTGGTGTTAAAACACTTTACAATTATAACTCAGTTACATTAAATGTCCTATTAAAATCTCATTATTGTTTTCACCGTCAACTGTCTTGGAAACAACGTTTGGGGTTGATGCCTGTGCATGACACCTCAGTGCAACAATTCGATTAAGCTTAGTTTTATGTGTTAAGTCTCTCCTAATGACAGACACGAAATGGTGAGGGCTTTCTTTTCTGATTATCAGGCTCCATGTTAAGTGTCACGTCAATGATTTTCCAACCATTATCGTAGTTGATACAATGTGTAAGGTAAGCAGTTCTGGACACCTTAGGGAGGATGTACCAGCCTTGGAGAATGCAGCATAGAATGGTATTTGGACTCCAAGGGATTAATTATGAAAAGAGGTTACACAAATTAGGATTGTTTCCCTTGGAATTTAGAAGTTTAAGGAGTGATTAGATGGTAGTTTTCAAGATTTTAAGGAAACAGGTAGGATAGACAGAGAAAAACTATTCCCACTGGCTGGGAAGCCTAGAATTAAGGGGCACTGTCTAACAATTTCAGGAATGAAACTGACAAACACTTGCACACGCAAAAGGTGGTAGAACTCTCTTCCACAAACTGCAGTTGATGCAGCAAATAACATTCACACCACATAAGTGCCAGGCAACACTGACAAAAGAGAATTCAAGCATCTCCCTTGACATTCAATGGCATGGCATTCATAGGATTTTTTTTATTCATTTGTTGGATGGACATGGACATCGCTGGCTGGACCAGCATTTATTGGCCATCCCTAGTTGCCAGTTGGCAGCTGAGAGTCAACCATATTGCTGTGGCTCTGGAGTCCAGACCAGTTAAGGACAACAGATTTCCTTCCCTAAAGGACATTAGCGAACCAGATGGGTTTTTCCAACAATCGACAATGGTTTCACAGTCATCAGTAGATTCTTAACTGCAGAATTTTTTTTATTGAGTTCAAGTTCCACTATCTGCCGTGCTGGGATTCGAACCCAGTGTGTGGAGAGAATAAAGCTAACATTTCAAATCTAGATGACCCTTCATCCAGCATTTTCTGTTTCTGTTTCAGATTCCAGCTTCCGCAGTGTTTTGCTTTTACATCTGCACCATCTCTCTGAATGAGCAACACACCTTATATCATTCCCCTACCTTCACCCTGTAATACTGCACATTCTTCATTTTCAGATGACAACACAGTTGCCTCTTCAGCTGTGAGCCTGCCTCCGCTACACTCCCAGGCAAGGCATTCCAGACCCCAACCACTCACTGCATGGAAAGGCCATATCACTAAGCCTGATCAAAAACAATGCCCGTAATAAAGTTTTGGAAATCAAAACTTGCCTTTCTTTCCAACGAAGGAGGTGATAGTGTAGCAATGATGTCGCTGGGCTAGTAAGCCAAAGGTAAAAGCAAATTACTACCTACTATTATTTTAACTTGCTCCCTCTAGAGCAATAGGAAGGAGTAACAAGCCCAGAGAATCATGGGTGACCAGAGATATTCAGAATACGACGAGAAGGAAAAGAGAGGCTTTTATCAGGTACAAAGAGAGCAAAGCAGCAGAGACATTAGTGAAAGTGCAGAAAGTGCAGCGCAGAGTTTAAGAAAGCAATTAAGAGAGCAAAGAGGGGATGTGAGAAAACTCTGGCTGGTAGAAGCTGCACAAATCTCAAGATAGTCTGTAAGTATATCAATAGGAAGAGGATAACCAAGGAAAGAGTAGGGCCATGAGAGAGCAATCTATGGGTGGAGTCAGAGGACATCAGTAGTGTGTTGAATGAATACCTCATATCTGTCTTCACCCAAGAGAATGAGGATGAAGGTTTGGAATCCAGGGAGAGAGAGACTCTGAGGTTCTTGAGCAAATTGACATTGGAAGTGACAGTCTTAAAAGAGTACAAATTTTCAGGTCTGGATGAGTTGTGTCCCAGGCTGATGTGGGAGGCAAGGGAGGAAATTGCAGGTGTAAGGGATGGCAGAGGTTGGAGAGAAGCTAATGTGGTTCTGCCATTTAAGAAGGGTTATAGAGATAAACCAGGGAACCTCAGATCAGTGACTCACATCAGCGGTAGTTAAAATATTGGGGAAAATTGTGGAGGAGGGAATCTATCCAAACTTGGAGAGACAAGGCTTAATCAGGGGTAATCAGCATGACTTTGTCAGAGGGAGGTCATGCCTAACAAATCTGATTGAATTTTTTCTTAAGGTGACCAGGTGTATAGATGAGGGTAGTGCAGTTGATGTGGTTTATATGGATTTCAGCAAAGCCTTTGACAAGATCCCACATGGAAGACTTATAAAGAAGGTTAATGAACATGGGATACAGGGTATTTGGTAGGAGGATTTAAAAGTCATTGGTTCACTATAGGACACGGGGGGTGAGGACAGAAGGCTGTTTTAGTGACCGGAAGCCAGTGTCCAGTGAAAAGCCACAGGGATCTTTGCTGTGTCCCCTATTATTCATATATGTATGTATAAACTCATACATAAATATATAAACAACATAGGTGACTATGTGGAGGTAGGATCAGTAAGTTTATGGATGACAGTAAGATTGGCCAGTTGGTTAACAGTGAGGCGAACGTCTTGGGCTACAGGAAGATATCGACAGAATGATCAAATGGGCAGAGAGGTGGCAGATGGAAGTTAATCCTGAAAAGTGTGAGGTGATACACTTTGGAAAGAGTAACTTGACAAAGGGTCATCTGGACTCGAAACGTCAGCTCTTTTCTCTCCTTACAGATGCTGAGATTTTCCAGTGCTTTCTCTTTTGGATTCAATGTGTCGCATGATACTAGGAAGTTCTGTGGAACAAAGGGACTTTGGCGTGTTTGTCCACAGATTTCTGAAGACAGAAGGGCATGTTAGTAGGTTGGTGAAAAATCATGTGGGGTATTTGCCATTATCAATTGAGGCACAGATTACAAAAGCAGGGAAGTCATGTTGGAATGGTATAGAACTTTAGTGAGGCCACAGCTAAAGTACAGTGTGCAGTTCTGGTTGTCACATTATAGGAAGGATGTGATTACACTGGAAGGGGTGCAGAGGAGATTCACCAGGATGCTGCCTGAGATGGAACATTTAAGTTATGAAGAGAGGTGGGATAGGCTTGGGTTGTTTTCATTGGAGCAGAGAAAACCATGACAGCAACTTGATCAAGGTGTACAAGATTGAGAGACATGAACAGAGTGGCTACAGAACAGCTGTTCCTCTTAGTTGAAGGGTCAGTTACGAGGGGGTCGCAAGTTCAAGGTGAGGGGCAGGATTTTACCCAGAGGGTGGTGACGGAATGCACTGCCTGGGAGTGCGGTCAAGACGGGTTGCCTCACATCCTTTAAAAAGTACCTGAATGAGCACCTGGAATGTCATAACATTCTGGGCTATGGGCCAAGTGCTGGTAAATGGGATTAAGTGGGTAGATTAGGTGTTTCTCACATATCAGTGCAGACTCAATGGGCTGAAGGGCCTCTTCCACATTGTGTGATTCTGTGATGCTGGAATCTGGAATAAAAGCAGAAAATGCTGGAAAATCTCAGCAGGTCTGACAGCATCTGTGGAGAGAGGATAGAACCAATGTTTCGAGTTGGATGATGATTAGCTCTGTTCTTTTTCCTCAGATGTCAGATCTGCTGACATTTTCCAGCATTTTCTGTGTTTGTGTTGTAATGCAAAGGCCTAGACTAATTGTCTGGGAACATGGGTTCAAATCTCAACAAGGCAGGATTAAAATCAATTAATAAATCTGGAATTAAAGTCTCAGTAATATTGACCATGAAAACTATGGTCGATTGTTGTAAAAACCCATCTGGTTCAATGACGTTAGAGAAGGAAATCTACTGTCTTTACCTGGTCTGGCCTACATGTGACTCCAGAGCCACAGTAACTACACTCTGAAATGGCCAAGCCAGTCAGAAAGATTAGCGATGGGCAACAAATGCTGGCCTTGCCAATGATGCCCACATGATATGGGGCAACATGGTGGCACAGTGGTTAGCACCGCTGCTTCACAGTGCGAGGGATCCAGGTTTAATTATGGCCTTGTGTGACTGTCTGTGTGGAGTTTGCACATTCTCCCTGTATCTGCATTGGTTTCCTCTGGGTCTCCAGTTTCTTCCCACAGTCCAAAGATGTGCGGGTTAGATAGATTGGCCATGCTAAATTGCCTCTTAGTGTGAGGGGGATTAGCAAGGTAAATACATGGATTATTGAGATAAATTCATGGGGTCATGGGGATAGATCTGGCTCAATGGGCCAAATGGCCTCCTCCTGCACTGTAGGGAATCTATGATTCTATGATTGCCAGAGATCACCTCTCTGCAACAGGTTTTAAGTGGCTATGGGGCAAAGAAAGTATGAGTGAATTCTACATGACAGTAAATTGTCTTTTCTAAGGACTGAATGTGTTCCGTAAACAGCAGCACTAACAGTTTCAAATCGTGGGAGATACGACCATGCTTTGAACAGTTTTCGTCTGTAGGCCAGAAAAGCTCAGTGTGTAACATTTTATTATCAAGGACCTGTCAGGCTTCTCACACTGGAGCACTGGCAGATCCAGCCATAACATTGTCAGGTTTCTGTGATACTAATCCAAAGCGCCAGCCTCTGGGTGAATGAATGGAACCATTCTGGTCCTGAACTCATTGGAGCAACTCGTGGTGAAAGAGTCCAAAAATGGACTAGTCTAGACAGGGGAGAAGCTGAACTATAATGATAACTTGGCCTCCTAAGAGTTTAACGAAAATTACTTGAAATGATGAGTAATTGGCATTCTCCTTTGTCTCAATAAAGAAAGGATTTCTATTTACTAACAGCTTTCAGGACATCAGGATCTCCCGGGACAGCACGATGGCAGGGTGGTTATCACAGTGCCAGGGACCTGGGTTCAATTGCTGGCTTGGGTCACTGTCTGTGCGGAGTCTGCACATTCTCCCCATCTGTGTGTGGATTTCCTCAGGTGCTCCAGTTTCCTCCCACAGTCCAAGATGTGCAGGTTAGGTTGACTGGCCACGCTAAGTTGCCCCTTAGTGTCAGGGGGATTAGCAGGGTAAATACATGGGGTTAGCGAGATAGGACCTGGGTGGGATTGTTGTTGTTCAGGCTCGATGGGCCGAACTGCCTCTTTCTACATTGTAGGGACTCTATGATTTGTTTGCTTCCGCAACCTATGCAAAAACATCAATTGATACCATAAAACCTTTGACATTGTTGAACAATGTTAGCACAGGTCCTTGCATGAGGATCAGAACATTCTCTTGAATGCAGACAGTTAATAGGAGGTATCTGTACCCAGGAAGTATCCTAACTAATCTCCACTTAGCAGATTCTGCTTATGAGAGATAACTTTATGACTTTACCCTCCCAGGTTGTAGCTTCAATGACTAGTAGCACATATTGGGAACTTGCGGTGTCATTCTTTAAAAGTCAGGGGTCAATCATTTAAACCTGGGATGAGGTGGAAATTTTCTCTTGGATTGTTGTGGGATTTTGAAACCCTCTTCCTGAAAAGGCAGTGGAAGCAGGAGTCTTGGAATATTTTTAAGGCAGAGGTGGATAGAATTTTGGTAAGCGAGGGGGGGGGGTCGGGGTGATGGGTTCATAGAACCCCACAGTGCAGAAGGAGGCCATTCAGCCCATCGAGTCTACACCAAGCATGATCCCACCCATCTCTCTAACCCCACGTATTTACCCCGCTAATCCCCCCGACACTAAGGGGCAATTTTGCACGGCCAATCCACCTAACCAGCACATCTTTCGGACTGTGGGAGGAAACTGCGGCACCCAGAGGGAACCCACGCGGACATGGGGAGGAAGTGCAGACTCCACACAGACAGTCACCCGAGACTAGCATTGAATCCAGGTCCCTGGCGCTGTGAGGCAGCAGAGCCTGCCATTACGCCACCATGCCACCTCATGCAGGAGGCTAGGGAGGAAATTGCGGGTCCCCTAGTAGAGATATTTGAACCATTGGCAATCACACAAGGTTATCAAGGGTAGGCGGGATGCAGCTACGATCTTATTAAATGGCATAGAAGGCTCGAGGGGCCGAATGGCCTACTCCTGCTCCTCGTCTGAAAACACCCCATAACTTTACCAGAAGAAGAATAAGCTCATGGTGTTGTCCAAATTTTACCTAAAATAGGTGCAAATGTATTCCTATATTCCCTATTATATCAGGGATTCTGGTCATTCCATGGGGATATACTGTGGTCTTTATGAATGGGCTTCTTCAGATCTCCAGACTAAAAGGTCCAGACGTCTTCCTCCTTCCAAAGTCAAAGACAGAAGTGAACCGTCACATGCTCCAGCTGTGACAGGCCCCAGTGATCTGTCCTCTACATTCAGGGGGTCTGAGGAGGTGCCAATGCCACAGAAAGAAAATGAGACCAAAGTCAATCCTAATTGGAATTAAAACTAATCTGAGACACCCAACAAAGTATGATAAACAGAATCAAAACGTTTTCTAAAGTTACAGTATCATTTATCCAATGTCTGGATAATGTCTCATAACAAAAAAAAGTTGGATGTATCTCAGATAACTGTTAAAATCTGCTAATACCTGCAACCTGAAGTCTTTTCTTTGAGCAGCACGGTGGCACAGTGGTTAGCACTGCTGCCCCACAGCATCAGAGACCCGGGTTCAATTCCAGCCTCGGGTCACTGTCTGTGTGGAGTCTGCACATTCTCCCAGTGTCTGGATGGGTTTCCTCCGGGTTCTCCCACAATCCAAAGGTATGCAGGTTAGGTTGATTGGCGGTGCTAAATTGACCCTAGTTTCAGGGAGATTAGCAGGATAAATATGTGGGGTTACGGGAATAGGACGTGAGTGGGATTGTGGTCGGTGCAGACTTGATGAGCCAAATGACCTCCTTCTGCACTGTAGGGATTCTATGATTTTCTGGGTGTCACTGGTGGGCACATTTATTGCTCCTCCATAATTACGTTTGAACTGAGTGGCTTGCTAGATCATTTTAGAGGACAGCTAAGAGTCAACCACATTGCTGTGGATCTGACGCGACAAGCTAGGCCAGGTGTGGGTCTGGGTAAGATGCTCTTTCGAAGAATCGGTGCAGGCATGATGGGCTGAATGGCCTCCTTCTGCACTGTCAGGTTTCTATTCTCATTTTTACATATTTTTGCCATTTTGTTTTCAGCACAAACTATACTTTCAGGAGGCCAAAGTTATTAATAGAGTCCTAAAAGACAGATTTAGTAACTGCTAAATACCAACCAATTACCACAATAATGAAACCTTCTTTAAGGATACAGACATTCCAGGAATTATCCAAAAACAGGTCAATCCAATTTCAATCAATCTAGTTCCCAAATGCCAAATCTTTTCTCTGCCCAGCTTCTCATCCTTTCATTAATTTTATCATTTTAATTCAATGTTAAGCGGGAGTCTTTCAAAAGTGTGTTAATGAGGGTTCAGGGTAAACACATTCCTTTTAGAGTGAAGGTCAAGGCTGACAGATGTAAAGAACCCTCGATGACTCAGGATATTGAGTCCCTGGTCAAGAAGAAGGAGGCGCATGACATGCATAGGCAACTGGGATCAAGTGGATCCCTTGAAGAACATAGAATGTATAGGAATAGAGTTAAGAGAAAAATCAGGAGGGCAAAAAGGGGTCAATCACAAGATTGCTTTGGCAGATAACGCAAAGGAGAATCCAAAGAACTTCTATAAATATATGAATGCCAAAAGAGTAACTAGGGAGAGAGTAGGGCCTCTTAAGAATCAACAAGGCCATTTTTGTGCTGATCCACAAGAGTTGGGCAAGATCCTAAATGAATATTTCTCATCAATATTTACTATTGAGAAAGGAATGGATGTTAGGGAACTTGGGGAAATAAATAGTGATATCTTGAGGAGTGTATATATTATGAAGAACAAGGTGCTGGAATCTTAAAGCACATCAAGGTAGATAAATCACCAGGACCTGATGAAATGTATCCCAGAATGTTATGGGAGGCTAGGGAGAAAAGTGCAGGTCCCCTAGCAGAGATATTTGAATCATTGACAGCCACAGCTGAGGTGCCTGAAAGTTGGAGGGTGGCAAATGCTGTGTCTTTGTCTAAGGAGGGCTGCAGGGCTGCTGAGCCTAACACCTGAGAGACAGGATCTACAGGATTTAGAGACGCAAGGTCTGATTAGGGACAGTCAGCATGGCTTTGTGAGTGGAAAAGCATGTCTCATGAACTTGATTGAGTTTTTTTGAAGGGGTATCCATGAAGATAAATGAGGGCAGTGCAGTTGATGTTGTCTACATGGACTTTAGCAAGGCCTTAGACAAGGTACTTCATGGTAGGTTGTTGCAAAAGGTTAAATCTCACAGGATCCAGGGTGAGGTAGCCAAATGGATACAAAATTGGCTTGATGAGAGAAACCAGAAGATGGTTGTAGAGGGTTGTTTTTCAAGCTGGAGCCATGTGACCAGCGGTGTACCTCAGGGTTCAGTGCTGGGTCCACTGTTATTTTTCATTTATATTAATGATTTGGATGAGAATTCAGGAGGCATGGTTAGCAAGTTTGCAGATGACACTAAGATTGGTGGCATAGCGGATAGCAAAGAAGGTTACCTAGGATTGCAACGGGGTCTTGATCAATTGACCCAGTGGGCAGATGGTGTTTAATTTAGATAAATGCGAGGTGATAATTTTGGTCAATCAAACCAGGGCAGGACTTATTCAGTTAATGGTAGGGCGCTGGGGAGGGTTATAGAACAAAGAGATCAAGCGGTACAAGTTCATAGCTCCTTAAACGTAGAGTCACAGGTGAATAGGGTGATGAAGAAGGCACTCAGCATGCTTGGTTTCATTGGTCAAAACATTGAATACATGAGTTGGGACGTCTTGTTATACAAGATGTTGGTAAGCCCACACTTGGAATACTGCGTACAGTTTTGGTCACCCTATTATAGGAAGTATATGAGTAAGCTAGAAAGAGTGCAGAAAATATTTACTAGGATGCTACCGGGACTTGATGGTTTGAGTTATAAGAAGAAGCTGGATAGACTGGGACCTTTTTCTCTGGATGTAGGAAGCTTAGGAGTGATCTTACAGAGGTCTACAAAATAATGAGGGGCGTAGATGAGGTAGATAGTCAACATCTTTTCCCAACGATAGGACATTTTATAACTAGAGGGCATAGGTCTAAACTATGATACAAAAGGATCCAGAGGGGCAATTTTTTCACACAGTGTCTGGAACAAGCTGTCAGAGGAAGTAGTAGAGGTGGGTACAATTTTGTCTTTTAAAAAGCATTTAGACAGTAACACGGGTAAGATGGGTATAGAGAGATATGGGCCAAATACGGGCAACTGGGACTAGCTTAATGGTAAAAACAGGGCGGTATGGACAAGTTGGGCTATAGGCTCTGTTTCCATGCTGTAAGCCTCTACGACTCTGTGACTCTAATTTAGAGATGATGATGTAGTGATATCATCGTTGGGCTAGCTATCCAGAGACCCTGGGTAATGATCTGAAGTCCCAGATTCGAATCCCACCAAGGCAGATGGTGAAATTTGAGTTTAATAAAAATCCAAAATTGTAAGTCTACTGATGACTATGAAATAGTTGTCGATTGTCGTAAAAACCCATCTAGTTCAGTAATGTCCTTTAAGGATTGAAATCTGCCGTCCTTACCTGATCTGGCCTACATGTGACTCCAGAGCCACAGCAATATGGTTGATTCTCTGAAATGGCCTCGCAAGTCACTCAGTTCAAGGGCAATTAGAGAAGGGCAACAAATTCTGGCCTAGCCAGCAATGCCCACATCCCCTGAATGGATATTTTTAAAAAATCAGCCTTAAATATAGCCTAGGCTGCCTGTTGAATTATTTAAGTGGTTTCTATTGACCATTAATTCAAAGGTTATTATACAGTATGTTACCTTATGTATGGAGAAAGCTTTGACTGAGTTTCATAGAACCCCTACAGTACAGAAAGAGGCCATTCGCCCATCAAATCTGCACCGACCACAATCCTACCCAGGCCCTACCCCCATATCCCCACACATTTACCCACTAATCCCTCTAACCTATACATCTCAGAACACTAAGGACAATTTTTAGCACGGCCAATCAACCTAACACGCACATCTTTGGACTGTGGGAGGAAACCGAAGCACCCGGAGGAAGCCCACGCGGACACGAGGAGAATGTGCAAACTCCACACAGACAGTGACCCAAGCTGGGAATCGAACCCAGGTCCCTGGAGCTGTGAAGCAGCAGTGCTAACCACTGTGCTACCGTGCCAACCTAAAAGCATTTAGGTAGTTACCTTCTGATACAGTGGCTGAAGAGGCTTGTGAAGGTCCATGAAGGATAAGAAAGGGATCCCAGTTCCCAGGCAGAAATCCTTTGCTGTCAGGAAGCAATAATTTTCCAATCCCATCCCGTCTGGATACAACCTGTTGTAATCCCGGGAAAAACAGATTTCAAGGTGTCAACCAGACCACACGTACACACCCTCGCAATCTTGAGCATCCTAAAACTACCACTGGGATGTGTTCAGTCACACACTGATGGGATGGCTGGCTACAATCTGTGGTGAAATGTGGTCACTCAAAGGTCAGTGACGAACTGAGTCTAAAGTTCAGGATTTGGTGAAAAGCAATGTATGTTTAGGTTCATACATGGGCTGAATGTTACGTAGCCAGCAGGGTGGAGGACGGGTGGGGAAACAGTGGGGGGGGGGGGCCTCCTAAAAGCGGCAGCAAACCTGCTTTGGTAGTCACCAGGACTCGGGCCGACTTTCTGCGAGCAGCAGCCAACTAAGAGGCTGCCAACCCGATACAGGAGCATGGCCCACCCCTAAGAACAGTGAGCCCAGTGAAAGGGCCAGCAATGCCACTGGAACACTGCCCATTGTTGGGACTGGGTCTGAAGGATGAAGGCCCATTGAGGGCCATGTATCCTCAAAGTAGACAAGTAAGGATCTGAGAGCCCCGTGGGACAGTCAGGCAGGCCCCAAGCAGGATGAGAGGGGGTATCGCTATAGGCAGGCAACACTGAAGGCCAAAGGGTGGCCAAGAAGGAGGACCCCAACCTGTTGCCCTCAGGAAGGCCACTAGGGTTAAACAACCAGCCAAGCGATGGAGAGTGCTTCTCCCCAAGCACTGGGAAAACACCAGCAAGAAGAGGCAATTAGAAAGTTAAATGGATTTTGACCCTTAGGTTTTAATTCAGACGAACAGCATGGTCAGTGCAGGCTTGGAGGGCTGAAAGGCCTGTTCCTGTGCTATAATTTTCTGTGTTCTTTATTCATTGCAAGGGGATTTCAGGACAAGAATTAAAAAAAACTCTTGCTGTGATTGTACAGGGTTTTGATGGGACCACATCTGGAGTACCATGTAGGGTTTTGGTCTTCACTTTTAAGAATGAGTATGCTTACATTGGAAGTGGTACAGAAAAGGTTCACTAAATTGGTTCCTGGGATGAGTGGTTGTTTTAAGATGAGAAAATTGGACTAAACTAATTGGACATTAAAAGAATGAGAGGCAATCTCATTGAGAGCTACAAGTTTCTGAAGGGGCTTGATAGGGTAAATGCTGAGAGATTGCTACTGCTGCTTGAGAAATCTAGAACGAAAAGGCACAGTCTCAAAATAAAGGACCCATCATTTAGCACTGAAATGGGTATAAAAAAGGGGTAGCAACGTACAGCGGGCAGCGTCAGGAGCGGGCAGCGGAGTGAGTGGGAACTGAGTGAGAAGGGCTTTGGCTCGCTGGGCTTAGGAGAGAGCAGGCTTAGAGAAGGTGAGTGACAGATTTCTACCTTTTGCCACATACAGGAGGTTGGGACATGGCAGGGAATATAGGGAGGAATGTAAGTTGTGTCAGGTGCCACATGTGGGAGTTCCTGGTGGTGTCACGTGTCCCCAAGGTCCACATCTGCAGTAAATGTTTAGAACTGCAGCGCTTGAGGGCCCGGGTCAGGCAACTCGAGGGGCGTTTGGAGGATGCGTTTCTAGTCAGGGAAAACGAGGAGTTGATGGCTAGGAACCACGAGCAGGAAGAGGTCCCAAGGGCTGAAGAGCAGGAAGGGTGGACGACGGTTAGGAGGAGAAAGAGGAAGAAGAAGAGTAGTCAGGGTCCCCCGGCCTCCCCGGAGGCCCCCCAAGGTTCGTCGACAGGGGCACAGAAAGATAGGCAGGAAGGGGAGACTGACTTAGAGGGACAGAAGGGGGCTGGCAAGGTGATAGTGGTAGGGGATGGGAGGGTCTGAGGTATTGATAGGAGGTTCTGTGGGCAGGGGCGCGACTCCAGGATGGTGGTCTGCCTCCCTGGAGCAGGGGTAAAGGATGTAACGGAAAGGGTAGAGGGAATTTTGAAAGGGGAAGGGACCCAGGCAGAGGTCATAGTACACGTAGGGGAGGGGGACATAGGAAGGAGGAGTAGGGTAGAGGTCCGTAGGCAATTTAGGGAGTTGGGGTCCAAACTAAAGAGCAGGACCTCCAGGGTGGCACTCTCTGGATTGCTGCCCAGTACTAGCAGGGCAAAGAATGACGAGATCATGCAGTTGAATGCATGGTTGAGGGATTGGTGTAGGGTAGAGGGGTTTACTTATGTAGATCATTGGGAGGTATTTAGGAGAGAAGGGCAACTGTACAGGAGGGGTGGGGAGAACTTGAACGGGAGGGGAACTAGTGTCTTAGCGGGGAGGTTAGCTGGGGTGTTCAGGAATGGTTTAAACTAATAGGGAGGGGGGGTGGGGAGGTGGCTGGGAGAGAGTCGGGTGAAAGGAAAATTATCAGGGAGAAGGAGGTTCCGAGGGACACTCGTGGGTTGAACTGTGTCTGTTTCAATGCTAGGAGTGTGGCAGGGAAAACGGATGAGCCCTAAGTCGGAGGGAATGGGGGAGCTCCTGAATGAATACTTTGCGTTTGATGTTTGTGAGGCAGTTAGATGTGGTGGCTGTAACGGAGACGTGGTTACGGGAAGGGCAGGACTGGCAGCTGAATGTTCCTGGGTACAAGTGTTTTAGGTGTGACAGAGGAGGGTTGAAGAGAGGTGGAGGGGTGGCACTGTTAGTAAAGGAAAACATCACAGTAGTGCAGAGGGAGGACGATATGGAAGAGACAGGGATTGAGTCACTGTGGGTGGAGTTGAGGAATAAAAAGGGAGAGATCACATTGCTAGGGGTGTACTATAGGCCACCCAACAGCCCGAGGTCAGTGGAGGAAGGCATCTGCAGGGGCATTTTGGACAGGTGCAGGAAGAATAGAGTGGTTGTAGTGGGTGACTTTAATCTTCCAGGAGTGAATTGGAGGGGGCCTAGAGCTGGGGGTACGGAGGGAGAGGAGTTTGTGAAATGTGTTTTGGAGGGGTCGCTGGAGCAGTATGTAACTAGCCCGACCAGGGGAGGGGCTATACTTGATTTAGTGTTGGGTAATGAGCCAGGGCAGGTGGGTGAGGTAGAGGTAGGCGAACATGTGGCTAACAGTGACCACAAGTCCGTCTACTTTAGGATAAAAATGGAAAGGGACGAGTGCCGGCCGAACGGGACTGTGCTGAACTGGGGAAAGGCGAGCTATAGCAGGATTAGAAGGGAGCTGCAGGACACTGATTGGGAGGGACTGTTAGCTGGAAAGTCCACGGTTGGCAAGTGGGAGGCTTTTAAGGGCAAAATGAAATGGTTGCAGGGGAGGTATGTTCCGGCTAAGCGGAAGGATGGGAAAGGTAGGATTAGAGAGCCGTGGATTACAGGGGGTATTGAAGACTTGGTCAGGAAGAAGAGGGAGGCGTATGTTAGGTCGAAACGACTGGGTACAGAGAGTGCGTTGGAGGAATATAGAGAGAGTAGGAGGGAGCTAAAAAGGGGAATTAGAAGGGCGAAGAGAGGGCATGAAATGGTTTTGGCTGGTAGGATTAAGGAAAATCCAAAGGCATTTTATTCCTATATTAGAGGCAAGAGAGTAGTTAGAGGGAAAATTGGTCCTCTTAGGGACAAGAGTGGGGAGTTATGTATTGAGTTGGAGGGAATGGGGGAGCTCCTGAATGAATACTTTGCGTCGGTATTCACGAAGGAGAGGGGTTCAGAATCGTGCGGTCTCTTGGAGGGAGCTGAGGATCAGTTGCAGGAGATATCTATTACGAGGGAGGAAGTGCTAGGGCTTTTAGGTAGCATAAGGACGGATAAAGCTCCGGGGCCTGATGGTATTTATCCCAGGCTGCTTAGGGAGGTGAAAGATGAAATTGCTGGGCCTCTGGCGCAAATCTTTGTCTCTTCTTTGGACACAGGTGAGGTCCCAGAGGACTGGAGGGTAGCTAATGTGGTACCGCTTTTCAAAAAAGGTAGTAGGGATAACCCTGGAAATTATAGACCGGTGAGTTTGACATCGGTGGTACGGAAATTAATGGAAAAAATACTTAGGGGTAGGATGTATGAGCATTTGGAGCGTTGCGATCTGATTAGGGATACGCAATATGGCTTTGTTAGAGGGAGGTCTTGCCTTACGAATCTGGTGGAATTCTTTGAGGAGGTGACAAAAACAGTTGACGATGGGAGAGCTGTTGATGTCATCTATATGGATTTCAGTAAGGCGTTTGACAAAGTCCCTCATGGTAGGCTGGTAGAAAAAGTTAAGGTGCATGGGATACGAGGCCAGGTAGCTAGGTGGATTGAGAACTGGCTGGGTAATAGGAGACAGAGGGTAGTTGTGGAGGGGACCTTGTCGGGCTGGAGGCCAGTGACCAGTGGTGTGCCGCAGGGCTCAGTACTGGGACCTCTCCTCTTTGTAGTATACATAAATGACTTGGAAGAGAGTGTAGGTGGTGTGATCAGCAAGTTTGCTGATGACACCAAGATGGCAGGGTTGGCGGGTACTGAACTGGATTGTCAGGTGATACAACAGGATATAGATAGGTTGGTGCATTGGGCAGATAGGTGGCAGATGGAATTTAATCCAGACAAATGCGAGGTGATGCATTTTGGAAGGAATAATGCAGAGAGGAGCTATGTGATAAAAGGTAGACAGATTAGGAGTATAGACATACAGAGGGACCTGGGAGTGCAGGTTCACAAATCCATGAAGGTTGCGTCACAAGTGGAGAAGGTTGTTAGGAAGGCGTATGGAATGTTAGCCTTTATAGGAAGGGGTATAGAGTATAAAAGCTGCCGTCTAATGCTTCAGTTGTACAGAACGTTGGTTAGACCGCATTTGGAGTACTGCGTCCAGTTCTGGTCACCTTACTACCGGAAGGACGTGGAGTCTCTGGAAAGGGTGCAGAGGAGGTTTACCAGGATGTTGCCTGGCATGGAGGGGCTGGGGTACGAGGAAAGGTTGGAGAAACTGGGACTTTTCTCCTTGGAAAGACAGAGATTGAGGGGGGACATGATAGAGGTATATAAGATACTGAAGGGAATAGATAGAGTTAATAGTGAGAGACTGCTCCCTAGACTGGGTACAAATACGAGAGGTCATGATTTAAGGGTGAGGGGGGAGAGGTATAATTTGGATATGAGAGGAAGGTTCTTTACGCAGAGAGTAGTGGGGGTATGGAACGCGCTACCGAGTAGGGTGGTGGAGGCAGGAACATTGGACTCGTTTAAGGTTCAGTTAGATAGACACATGAGTGAAACGAGGATAGAAGGTTATGGTAGGGGCTATTAAATAAGGTTAGAACCTCGGGAGACACCGGAAATGCAGGCTTGTAAGATTAACGTTTTTGTCTTTTTATTCCGCAGGTGGAGGTCCACCTCGTTGTCAAACGAGGGGCATGCACACGGTGGGTCATGCGTGGGCTGCTCTTGGAAGTTCCGGGAGTGGCCTAGTACTTCGTGTCAGTGTGTGTGCTTGATCCTGGACCGGTAGACGGGCGCCGCAACAGCTCGGTGACTAGCACTGCTAGCTGTGCAGATACATGGATTTGGGCCTGTGTCTGTGGGAGTTTGCGCATTCTCCCTGTGGTTGCGTGGGTTTCCTCCGGGTGCTCCGGTTTCCTCCCACACCCCAAAGATGTGCTCTTAGGCTGATTGGTTTTACCAAATTGACACTATTCTCCCCTGAATCTGGCTAAGTTAGGGGTTCCATTCGTAGACATGCAGGGTAGAATAGGTGTAGGGTGATGCGGCGGTGCGGGCTCGTTGGGCCGAAGGGCCTGTTTCCCGTGCTGGGTTGTTCTTTGCTCTTTGTTCTTTGAAATGAGGGAAAATTACTTCATTCCATGGATTGTGAATCTTTGGAATTCTCTACCTTAGAGGGTTATGATGCTCCATCATTGAATACATTTAAGGCTGATTTTTGGCCTCCAAGGGAATTAAGGGATATGGGGAAGAGATGGGAAAGTGGAGTAGACCAAGATCAGCAGCAATTGTATTGAATGGTGGAGCTGGTTCGATGGGCTGAATGGTCTACTCTTGCTCCTATTTCTTGTATTCTTGTAAGAAGTTTTAGTTGGCCACTCAAATGGCTCAATTAGGCTTTGGGTAGGTGGGTCATTTGCCACCACTGACAGGATGGCACAGCAACGGGAAGACAACAGGTCTGCCAGCCGACGCCATCTTGCATCATTGTGCTGGCCTTCCCACCCCCATGCCCATTTCCAGAGGCTGGTAAAATTCAGCTAACAAATAAAACACAGAATGAAAGTGGACAGAGGGATAGGGACGAGGACAGGGAAACAGGAGGTGAAGCAAAGGGATGTGGAGAGGGATTGGTTTGACGCTGAGTTAGGGAAGCAGCAATCACACATTTTAGAACATAGAACATAGAAAACTACAGCACAAACAGGCCCTTCGGCCCACAAGTTGCACTGATCATATCCCTACCCACTAGGCCTACCTATAACCCTCAATCCTATTAAGTCCCATGTACTCATCTTTGGTTTGCCTGAAACCTTTCTTGACAGTAGTAAATATCTGAAGCTCCAATTGATTGATCCCTGTGGCACTCGATGAGTAACAGTTAGCCAACCTGAAAAACCATCCCATTTATCCAGAGTCTCCTTCCTGTAGGTAACCGATCGTCTATCCATGCGAATACGTCCTCCTCAACATCGTGAGCCCCTATCTTGTGCAGTGCATTTTCATGTAAAAGTTTATTGAATGCCTTTCAGAAATCTAAATATGCTACAATAAACGCTTTCCCTTTATCCAGCCTGCTTCTCACATCCTCATAAAACTCTAAATAAATTTGACAAACACGATTTCTCTTTCACAAAACCAAATTGAGTCTGCCTGTTAGTGTCGTGAGTTTTAAGGAAACCATTCATCCAACAGAACATCTTTAACTGAAGCTGGACATTTTAATCAAACTTCTTGTGGGCAAGTCTTATACGCCCCGCTCAACTTCACAACACAGCCCATATTGTCTGTTTGATTCTTTTCACTCAGTTACAAGATACCGGTAAGTAAAACATCCGCAAGTGAGGTGCAAAATTGCGGCTGGCTACTAATGTGTATCTAGCATGAAGGGGAGGGCGAATTATGTGCTGATTACATGCAAAAAATGATGTATGGGATGCAAAAGTAGGGTCATCTTATAGGCTGAGTTGACCTTTATGCTGCTGCCTATGATATTTATGAAATGTCTTACTCCAGCTATTAAACACAACTCACTTTAGTAACCTCAATGCAGATTCTGCACAATGCCTAAAGCAAGTCGTACTTTATATTCCTCAACCTTGTCTCAATCCTCGCTACGCAGTGAGTCAGGATAACGGGGTGGAATTCTCAGCCCATTCACTGGGGCTGGGATTCTCCCGTCCCGCTGCAGGGAACAGAGATTTGGCTAAGCACCAGATTCACCAATCTCGCTGACAGCGGCAGCAAGGCATGGACGGCCGGAGAATTCTGGCCACCGTTTTAACCAAAAACTGAAAAGGAAACAGAAAACACTGAAAATAATCAGGCGGCCCCAGGAGAGAGAATCGCACAGAGCCAACGGATAGAGGCCCTTTGGCAATGGGTGGGGAAGTGGGACAGCCTCAAACTGACACGGAAAGTGTCGGGGAAGGTGTCCAGTGACTTCCTGCTACCAAGCCAATGGGGAAGTTGACAGCTCACCCACTCACCAGAAGGCCAAATAAGCCACTTATGTGGGCAAATAAGGGGTAATTTGCCCACACTGAGAGGGCCCAATTCTGCATGTGGAGACTGCTCAGTGAAACTTGGCAGACTCTTGTTATGGATGCAGGGGCATGCCCCTTTAAGAGAATGGTCAGGTGACCCAGGACTCAAGCCCCATCCTGGGCGGAGCCTGCCTGGGCAGTCTTGAGTTGACTGTGCGAGGATAGAGATGTGTAATAAACTGTTCCGTCAGTTTCCTCTCACTGACCTTATGGTCTTTATTAGTCTTCATTATCTAATAATGAAGGCTATTAGATAATAGTCTAATATTATACCTCAAACATATTACCTCTGGAGGGGGCAGAGCCCTCCTTTGTTTGAATTCATTGACCCACAAAGCCTGATTCAACAGCCTCTCCCATGTCGAACATTCTGCCACTATCGCAGGACCATGCCCTCCACGCTCAAATATATACAGTCTCCCTCCATGGCCCTCTACATTTCTAGAGGGTAACTGGGCATTGAGGCACATTCTCTGAACGCTGCTGCTTCAGGAATAGCCACCATTAGTGAACTGGCAGCTCTTGGAGGAAAGCTACCATTCACAGTCAGCTTCTAGCCCCACAGAGGTCACTTAATTAGCCACTACCAGTAAACTGTGGCGTCAGGTCCCACCGCCTGTTTACAGCCCCTTGTCTGCCTTTTCAATTAAACTCAGACAAATTACTTTTCATCAGAACTCTAGTATAAACATTAGTTCTGCTGAAGTGCAAGCACTACCTAGCATTGTATGGTTAAAAGAAATTTCAACTACCCGACTCATCACAGAACTAAAACTCATTGTGAGCGGTATAATCCCCTTTGAATCATCATTATCTTCAATATTCTTCTTCAAACTTCTCAGTGCTATGTGTCATTCTGAGGAACCTCTCCACTTTGTGTAGTACGTTAAATAACGATACTTCAAGACACAGCAGTAATTGTTCCTTTGGCTTTCCTGAGATTAATTCACATATTATTTCTGTCCTGTTTCTGTCTTTTGCTGTAATGCTAAGTTCCACTAGAGGTGTTTTCATCCTCATTTTGCCTGTCTTTAATCTTTCCATTGAGTCGAAGTCTGCCTCCAGTATCTGTGAAAATCTGGCAATGATCAAGCCACCTATTCTTTGTGTCACAGACTCATATTTTCCAAGAAGGCTGAAGGAAGTTATTGTTTCTCATAATTTTTGTTCAAGACAGAAGACATTTGATCCAACGGGTTCTCCCACTCTGAGATCCGAACACCAGTTAGAACCAGTCCCATGTTCCTTGGAGATACATTAGCATTTTTCAGTAATTGAAATGCTGTTACTGATCCAGGACTCCCCACGTTGAGGTTCACCAATCTTTCATATAATTCGTTAAATCCTTGATATACTCTTCGCTGGAAAAGACCCCCTCTTTCCTAAATTCTGTTGAAGCCTGACCATACCTCACATGTAGTCAACCAGGTCACCTTTCTTGCAAATGGAAACAGAAAATGCTGGAAAATCTCAGCAGATCTGACAGCCTCTGCGGAGAATGAGAATAGAGTCAACATTCTCTGAACTCTGATGAAGGGTCATTCAGACTCAAAACATTGGCTCCATTCTCTCTCCATAGATGCTGTCAGCCCTGCTGAGATTCTCCAGCACTTTCTCTTGTTTCAGATTCCAGCATCCGCAGTATTTCGCTTTTTATCTTTTTCTGTAAAGTTACATCCAAGAGCTCTAAGAGAAGGTGCAATCAATACCTAACCGATCAGCGTTCATCCATGGGGTACTCAAACAATACCTACATGGATAGCCATTCTTCCTGTCTCAGCAAGGTGGATAATGCATATTCAACAGTTAATGGCTGGGACATTACAGAACATAATCACCCTGGCCATGGAGGGAAAGGCCACAGTCTGTCCAGATATCAGCAGGGCGGCACAGTAGCACAGTGGTTAGCACTGCTGCCTCACAGCGCCAGGGACACGGGTTCGATTCTCACTTGGGTCACTGTCTGCACATTCTTCCCGTGTCTGCATGGGTTTCCTTCAGGTGCTCTGGTTTCCTCCCACAATCCGGAAGATGTGATGGCTAAGTGCATTAGCCATGCTAAAAATCTCCCTCTGTGTACCCGAACAGACACTGGAGTGTGGCGACTAGGGGATTTTCACAGTAACTTCATTGTAGTGTTAATATAAGCCTACTTGTGACACTAATAAATAAACTTTAAACTTCAAACAAAAACAAGAAAACCTTAGATGCAAAAATCATCGACTCTTTGGAAAAGGAAGTTTTAAGAAGAAACTGTCGCTGGTTATTATAATTTTACAAGGGCTTCAACTGCATTCCTGAGAATTCAAGATTGCTGTGAAGAACCTTATGGCGCTCCTCAGCAAAGGACTCATAAACAGTGAACTCTCAGTTTTCATCCCCGTTAAGCATTGAACATTAATTTGGCTAAGAAAGTAACTACTTACAGTAAACCAGGTAAATTTTGTCTGCTTGTGTGTGTGTATATGTGTGTGTGTGTGTGTGTGTCTGAGAATGTGGGTTGTGAAGGTTAAGATGCAGGTTTACCTTTTTAACTATTTCTATATCTTTAGTTGGGTAGTCTTAACACAGTAAAAATTAACCCTTCTTTGTTTTGAGCTCAAGAAAGCCTGCCAGACTCGTGTATTTGAAAGCAGCACACACATGGTTAAGCACAGACACCTTAATTCATCTAAATTCGCAAAGAAATCCTGTTAATGTCAGATTTAATTCTCCTCATGTGGCTGTGACATTATCTTAACCTCCCCCACACCTTTGCCACACAGCCCGGATCACCTGCTTGATCCCTTGCAGCCATTCATAAGGTGTAGGTAAGTTAAAAATCCAGTTGTGGGGTGAAAAACTGAGGCAAAAAAGCAAGTTGTAGATGTAAAGGAAGGTAAATTTATATGCTGAGTAGATACAAGAACATGAATTTTGGAGGTTGAGAAATTGGGGTCAGCTTACATGCCAGCTAAGCCTAAAGACTATGACGTCTGGTATTTTACTTCCAATTTTTTGCCTTGGAGAAAGCAAGAATGCTAAGAACATTGCTTGTTTTCTCTTTGGTCAGTATATAATTCACATTAACTCATCTACTTAATTCTCCCAGTAGCTATTTAGTTTAGACACCTAGATCATTGAGGGTAATCATTCGGGCTGCATGGTGGCACAGTTAGCACTGCTACCCCACGGTGCCAGGGACCTGGGTTCAATTCCGGCTTGGGTCACTGTCTGTGTGGAGGTTGTACATTCTCTCTGTGTCTGCATGGGTTTCCTTCAGGTGCTCTGGCTTCCTCCTACAGTCCAAAGATATGCAGGTTAGCTGCATTGGCCGTACTAATTTGCCCCATAGTGTCAGGAGGATTAGCAGGGTAAATTTGTGGGGATGTGGGAATAGGGCCTGGGTGGGATTGTGGTCGGTGCTGACTCGATGGGCCTCGCTAAATATTTTTAAGACGCGGGTTGATGGGTTTTTGATAGGAGGGGGGATTAAGGGTTATGGGGAGAGGGCGGGAAAGTGGAACTGAGCAGCGACAGATCAGCCATGATCTTATTGAATGGCGGGGCAGGCTTGAGGGGCTGGATGGCCTACTCCTGCTCCTATTTCTTATGTTCTTATGAATGACATCCTTCTGTACTGTAGGGATTCTATGATACCCTGGCAATTTACACTTACTTTCTGCCATTTGCTACAATTGCCACTAAGATTGTATTTTTGTGTTTGATTTTTTTTTCCCCTTAGCTTCCAAACTTGATCTTTGGACCATCGTCCTCTGCTCCGATGTTATATTCGGCAAAGCCAGTTGTTGAAAGACAGACCTGGAGACAATCATTCCCTACTTCTAAAAGCATTTATTTGCAGAGTTACACATTGCAAGCATGGAGCTCCTAACCAAGTAACTACAGTTGTCCATCCATGTCTGTTTATAGGGCAGTTCACACCCCAGTTCACACCCATCACTTGAATGCAAATAATTGCAATCAGCTAACAATAAAGCCTGAAAATGTTGGCTCTATTCTCTCTCCGCAGATGCTGTCAGACCAGCTGGGATTTTCCAGCACTTCCTGTTTTTGTTTCAGATTCCGGCATCCACAGTATTTTGCTTTTAAGAAAAAAAAAGCACTGTTTGGCCTCGGTAAACCTGGAATTAGTTTGGTGTTATTGAGGTAGTTGAGCAAAGGATGTAAAAATAATTGCACGGATTGAGATTGAATTAGCTACGACCTACTCCTTAAACTCACAGATAGATTGCGTGGCCTTCCAAGTCAGCGAACAGCGTGTGAAATAAGACAAGCAAACAGTAACTTCCACACTGATGCAAAGAGGAGACAGCAGACTTTTGACAAGGAATGTTTAAACTGACCCAATTTACAGGCAGGGAAAAAAATAAATTCAAACCTGTGTTCCTCAAAAAGCAGGAATTGAGCTAACCCATTTCAGAACCCAAACCTTTGTTACTGTGGTATTGTATGCATTACAATCGCATTTCTCCCTTACAACTCTTCTAAATGTTTCATGTCACCCTTTTCTATCTCTGATATAAAATAGAATTCTATATCACGGAATAATCAGAACATCTTGCAAGGTACAATGAGATTGGAGGTGATTGTGCTTATGCTGTGTTCATCACTACAGCTTTGCCTGAGCTCAGGAATAATAGCAGTTACACAGGGAAGCAAATCAATTTCATGTACTTTAATTTATTACTGGCTTTTTTATTTGGGCTTTACAGAATTAACAACACGCGCTTATTGCACAATCATTAGTAATGCAAAGCATGCTGCCATTATTTATGTATGCTTCCCATACTTACATGACAGAGCAATGCTCGATTTCCCCATTCCACTTTCAGCAGGAGACTAGCACAACCCAACAGGGTAGTAGGTGTCCTAAAATGTCTTAATTCAGAAACTGAAAGAGTGTTAACTGAGTCTGATTAGCTCCATTTATCTCTAATTAATTACCTTTACCTAATTAGACACCCTGTTTCCAGTAGACATGGAGTCAAGTAGACTAGATTATTAGTGTACTCATTGTGCCTTTACAAAATCCTGAAATTAATGAAACGTGCAAAAGAATCTGCAGTTTTAATTGCACAGGTGTTGCCTTATGGCAAAGCTTTATCATCTGATAGCACCGAGGGATTATTAGTGGCTTTTTATATAGAATACGAGCCTGTGAAATGCACCTCGGCAACAGCTCATTAGTTTAGGGTTGTTACTGTATTATTTATTGCATTCGGCCCTCGCCATTATCTAGATTGATTCATTGACCTGTATATTGTTCTCCTTGTAGAGCACAAAAAAAAACTCCTTTGAATATTGTTTTGAATTCACAAAAGAAATAAATGTTCCCGTCCGCTGGGTGACCAATTCTCAGGTTGCTATAATTGATGCATAATAGCGTTTGGCTAATTTACTTGTCAGGGCTGATTAAATAATTCAAGTCCGAAGCCAACATTGGCGACAAACAGCAAACGACAGAAGCTGACCCATAGGAAGCCATGAGGCAACAAAACCTTTTTTCATAATACATGCTATAAGATACGGGCATGTATCACAGCGTGTATATCATATAAACGGGCATGTATACATGTATATCATGTATTTGGGCATGTATACATAACTTGTATATCATATAAACATTTATCTTTTGTACAGATGATTGTACAAATTATTTGCACTGACTAATGTTGGTTATTGCATAGAACTCCTAAATATTCAAAACATGGCATTTCAATAGCTTGTTGGCCTTGCTTATGTAAAGGTTCAACACACCATGGGCTTTTCTAAGGACGCAGAACAGTACAGCACAGGCCCTTCAGCCCATGATACTGTGCCAAACATGACGCCAAATCAAACTAATCACTTCTCCCTGCCCTTGATCCCTATTCCTCTATTTCTTGCATATTCATATGTTTGTCTAAAAGCTCCTTAAATGTCTGAATCACCATCCCTGGCAGCGCATTCCAGAACACCACTCTATGTAAAAAACTTTCCCCCTCTCACCTCAAGTGCCTGTCACGAGTATTAGACATTTCAACTCTGGGAAAAAGACTCCGGCTGTCAACCCTATTGGTGTCTCTCGTAATTTTACAGATTACTATCAGGTCTCCCCTCAGCCTCCGCCACTCCAGAGAAAACAATCCTAGTTTGTCCAGCCTCTCCTTATAGTTCAGACCCTCTAATCCAGGCAGCATCCTGGTAAACCTCTGCTGCACTCTCCCCAAAACCTCCGCACCCTTTCTGTAACGTGGTGACCAGAATCGAACACAATACTCTAGTGCGGCCCAACCAAAGTTTTATAAAGCTGCAATATGATATAGGAACGGTGGGGTTGGCCATTCAGCCTCTCGAGCCCACTCCATCATTCAATTAAATGATGGTTTCTCTGTACCTCGAGTCCATTTACCCAGCTTTGTTCCCGATCCCTAGGCATGCTTGCACAATAAAATGTTGTTGATTTCAGTCTTGGTAGCTCCAATTATGCCAGCGTTCGTAGCCTTTTAGGGCAGAGAACTTCAGATGTCTACGACGCTTTGTGTGAAAAATTGCTTCTCCTTTAGATAGATACCTACAACCACCTGAGATCCCCAAAATAGCAGTTTGGTTAATAACGTTTTTACAACACATGCAGTTTAGATTTCTGAATTTTAGTTTCATCTTAGGGGAATTATCTCACTGATAAAGTCACAGATCAGGGATTATACAGAGTGCCAACTCCCCCACTGACAAAAGTCTACTCATGCAAAATACATTATACTTGTTCTCTCATATGTTCATCATTAGCACAAAAAAAGTTTGCTCATTCTTACCAATACTTGACCTCTTTTCTTTATTTCAATAGTCTGTTATGCATTTAATAATGAGTTCTTGAAATGAGCTAGTTGAAATTGTACTTTTTGGTAAAAAAAATAATTGAGAAGGGACAAGGAAATAATTCCACCGAGGCCTTCTAGAGATGGAATAAACTGAGATGTAATGAATATCACCTGAACCCAGAGACAAACTGACTGATTCTAACTCAATCAGTGTATAATGTATGGACTACTTAATCATTTAATGAAGTTCCTGTGCTTTCCAGAGACTGCGTTGCTGCTCCTTCTATCCGTCTGTGAGGGAAATTAGTGCCTTGGTGAGAGAGCTTGATGACTGAACGTTCAGGTATTTGGAAATGTGGACGCGTTATTAAGGAAATAAAGACTTGAAGAGCCCTTGGTTTTCAGAGTCACTGTGCCCTCGTCTGCCTCAATAGTATATCGAGAACTCACAGGCACGATTTCAGCAATTTTTCAACAACTACTGGTGATAAGCAAGGAGTAACAAAATCTAAACCAAAGTGTGTATCACAGCTTGGTATGGCTCCTGCTCCAACCAAGAGACTACAAAAAGTTGTAAACAAAGCCCAGTCCATGGCTCTAACCAGCCTCCCATCCATTGACTCTGTCTATGCTTACCGCAGCCTTGGAAAGCAGCTAGCGTAATTAAGGGCCCCAGGCACCTCGGACATTCTCTCTTCCACCTTCTTCCATCAGGAAAAAGATACAAAAGTCTGAGGTCACATACCAACTGATTCAAGAACACTTATTCCCTGCAGCCATCAGGCTTTTGAATGGACCTACCTTACATTAAGTTGCTCTATCTCTTCACCCTAGCTAAGACTATAACACTGCATTCTGCACCTTCTCCTTTCTTTCTCCCCTATGCATTCTGTGAACAGTATGCTTCGTCTGTATAGCACACAAGGAACAATATTTTTCACTGTATCCCAATACAGTACGGTAGCACAGTGGTAAGCACTGCTGCTTCACAGCTCCGGGGACCTGGGTTCGATTCCAGGCTTGGGAGTTTGCACATTCTCCTCATGTCTGTGTGGGTTTCCTCCAGGTGCTCCGGTTTCTTCCCACAGTCCAAAAATGTGCAGGCTAAAAACAAATGCCCCTTAGTGTCTTGAGATGCATAGGTTAGAGGGATTAGTGGGTAAATATGTAGGGATATGGGGGTAGGGCCTGGGTGGGATTGTGGTCGGTGCAGACTCAATGGCCTCTTTCGGTAGGGTTTCTATGATTCTATGACATGTGACAACAATAAATCAAATCAAATAGGATGACATGAGTAAGGTGAGAGTAGGCTCCTGCGGGACATAAACAACAATGTCATTCTGTTGGGAAGAATGGTCAGTTTCTGCTATAATCGCAATGCAATCTAATACTGCGTAAAAGCAAAATACTGCAGACGCTGGGAATCTGAAGTAAAAACAGAAAATGCTGCAAAATACAGCATCAGTGAAGAGGAAAACAAAGTAACCCTTTAGGTCAATGGCATTTCATCAGAATCGGATGGCATTTGAGTGGAACAGTTACTGGGCAAGTGCAGAGCGAGAAAGGAACCAAAACGAATGTCCTCAATAGAATGGAAGGGAAGAGTGACTACATGACAAAAGGGATGATGGTGCACGGGAAGGTGATGGCCTAATGTTATTATTGCTAGACTATTAATCCAGAAACTCAGCTAATGTTCTGAGGACCCAGGCTCAAATCCCACCACAGCAGGTGGTGGAATTTGAATTCAATAGAAAAAATCTGAAATTAAGACCATAAGACACAGGAGCAGAATTAGGCCATTCAGCCCATTGGGTCTGCTCTGCCATTCAATCATGGCTGATATGATTCTCATCCCATTTCTCCTGCCTTCTCCCCATAACCCTTGATCCCTTTATTGATCAATAATCTAGCTATCTCTGTCTCAAAGAATTAAGAATCTAATGACGAACATGAAAATCATTGTTGATTGTCAGAAAAACCCTTCTGGTTCACTAATGTCCTTAGGGAAGGAAATCTGTCGTCCTTACCCGATCTGGCCTACCTGTGACTCCAGAGCCACAGCAATGTGGTTAACTCTCAACTGCCCTCTGAACAAGGGCAACTGGAGATGGGCAATAAATGCTGGCCAACCAGCAATGCCCATATTCCACAGGTGGAAAAAAAGCAAAATGAGGCAATGGTTTATTGGAACAAGAAAAGAATGGGAAAAGAAACAGAAAATGTAATCAAAGAAGGTTTAAATAGTTCAGGATATCAGAGAGGGAATGGAAATAATGATTCAGATGCAAGGTCGTCAAACTCAATATTCAGGTCGGATGGCTGTAAAGTGCAAAGCAAATCAACCCACACTTCCTCGAACTTTCACAATTGGCTGGTGGTAATGTTTCGAAAAGTGTGAGTTTCATCTTAACGCATTGTTAAGTGTGAGATTAGATTTGACAACCTTTTGTATCACAATGAAATGCAACTTTACTCAAACGCATTACTGAATGTCTTTTGACTTTGGACGCATTACAACTGATACAAACTGAGGAGCCAATCATGTTGCTCACATTAATTATTCGTTAACTGTACAAATGGGCAAGTCACTGATACAAATGATTCAATCCAATTGGATAGTGCTCCTAATCGGAGCATTAACAGAACCAATAGAGAAACTGTGCTCGAGCGAGGGTCCGCAAAGTGATCTCTTAGTGGCTGAATAAGAAATCACACACTGCTGCCTCAGAGCACCAGGGACCCGGGTTCCATCCCCGATTTGGGTCACTGTCTGTGCGGGCTCTGCACAGTCTCCCTGTATCTGTGTGGGTTTTCTCCAGGTGTTCCGGTTTCCTCCTACAGCCCAAAAAATGTGTTGGTTAGTATGGGGACTGGCTATGCTAAATTCTCCCTCAGTGCACCTGAAAAAGCGCTGGAGTGTGGCAACTAAGGGATTTTCACAGTAACTTCATTGCAGTGTTAACATAAGCCTACTTGTGACACTAATGAGCTTTAAACATAAACATTGCTTCCAGTAACAGTAGGAAGACAGTCCATTGGAGATGGAAAAATGTGTGGAACAAGGTATCCCATTATTAGACACATCTAGGATAGACAACGAGGTTGTCCCTTATCTTGCATTGTCTGAAGGGCGGGCAATCCAGGCAAAGACAAGGAAATATACAGTAAACAGCAGCACACTAAACGTGTAGAGGAACAGCAGAACCTTAAGTGTGCATGTCCACAGATCGCCGTAGGTAGCAGGACAGGGAGATAAGCCGGTTCAGGGGACATACGGGATATTTTACTCTATTAACTGACACATAATAGCAGGGACTTGATGTTGGAACCATTTAAAAGACTATCACTGCTGGAGAAAAAACAGAAAATGCTGGAAAATCTCAGCAAGTCTGAAAGCATCTGTGGAGAGAGAATAGAGCCAATGTTTCGAGTCAGGATTTGAGAGCCACCTGACTGACGAGCCCTTCCCAGCTTCTCAAAGAAGCCATTTTTAAAAATGGCCTTTCCTGTCAGGTCTGCCTGCCACTATCCAGTGTGTAATAACAGTGGTGGTGGATTGAGGATCTTAATTGCCAATTAATTGGGCAGCTTTGGCTCTCAATAAGCCTCAGGATGTGTGGAGTGAGTGCATTACCCACATCCCGTATTATGGGGACCGTCAGGGCGTGAATGGAAAGGCTGGAGACTTGACATGTTTTACATCGCGCTCTTAGACAGTCCCATTGAGTCGAGGGTGGCTTGTTTCCACATTAAAAGTGAGTTCTCAGGAGACTGAGGGGTCCAAATGCGTGACCTATAGTCTCTGTCTCAGGCAGGGTGGATGCTAGTTGGAGGACAAAGAACAAACAAAGAACAATACAGCACAGGAACAGGCCCTTCGGCCCTCCAAGCCTGTACCAATTATGTGTTCCTAACTAGACCATCTGTTTGTATCCTTCTATTCCCAGTCTGTTCACGTGGCTAAGTCTTAAATGATTCTAGCGTGTCTGCCTCAACCACCTTGCTTAGCAGTGCATTCCAGGCCCCCACCACCCAGTGTAAAAAAACATCCCCCGCATATCTGTATTGAACCTTGCCCCCCTCTAACTTGTGACCTTTTGTGTTTGTCATTTCTGACCTGGGAAAAAGCTTCCAACTGTTCGCCCTATCTATGCCCTTCGTAATTCTATAAACTTCTATTACATTGTCCCTCAACTTCCGTCTTTCCAGGGAGCAGGTAGGTGGGATGCCCACGTTGCCACGCACTCCTGTCACTGCTGACCCTTGGCTTCAGCTTTCTCTGGATGATGAGACTCCAGGTGCTCAGCTCCTTCCCAGAAGCTTTTCTTCCATTTCAGGCAGTCTTGGGCCAGGGATTCCCGGGTATTGATGGGAATGTTGCACTTTATCAGTGAGGCTTTGGGGGTGTCCCTGAATCCCCTGGGGTCCGCTTGCTTGCTAAAGCTCCGAGTGGGAATTTTGTGTCAGTCATTCAAAAAATATTTTTGATGTGCTTTACCATTGTCACGTGTATTGGGATACAGTGGAAAGTACATACAGTGTTATACAGACAGAACATACCGTTCATAAAGTATATAGGGGAGAAGGAAAGGAGACGGTGCAAAATATAATGCTGCAGTTACAGATAGGGTGAAGAGAAAGATCAACTTAATATATGATAGGACCATTCAAAAGTCTGATGGCAGCAGGGAAGAAGTTGTTCTTGAGTCGGTTGATACGAGACTTCAGACTTCTGTTCTTTCTCTTGATGGAAGAAGGTGGAAGAGAGAGTGTCCAGGGTGTGCAAGGTCCTTAATTATGCTGGCTGCTTTTCCAAGGCAACAGCAAGTGTAGACAGTGTCAATAGATGGGACACTAGTTTGTGTGATGGATTGGGCTACTTTCACAACCCTTTGTAGTTTTTTGCAATCTTGGGCAGGGCAGGAGCCATACCAAGCTGTGATACAACCAGAAAGGATGCTTTCTATGGTGCAGAGCTGATTAAGCATGGACAATGCTTCAACGCTGAGGATGTTAGTCTGAGTGAGGTCACTGACGTTGGTGCGCCTATCCTGCCAGTGGATTTGCAGGATCTCAAGGAGGCAGCATTGGTCGTACTACTCCAGAGTTTTGAGATGCCTGCTGTACACAGTGTACACATTATAGGAGGGTGAGTATCACTGTTACTCCATTGACCAGGAGTTTGGTGCTGGGTCCGAGGTCCTGGTCTTCAAACACTCTCTGCCTCTCTCTTGTCCCCTCCAACAAAAACATACCTGGTGACAGCTCATAAAATCCAGCCCTATGTTTCCACAGATAGAAGAAGATTGTATTAATGCTTTCACAAAAGAGTATCCACATGTTGGAAATTACTGAGCACAGTGGACATGTATTAGAAGAGGCTAAAGTAAGGGTGCAAGGTCACAAGCTGGCAACTAACATATGCAGATAGGCAATTATTCACACTGTTACTCCAAGGTTAGGTGCATTTTATTCTGTTACATTGAGCAAAATATTAGGCTCCAACCTCACCTCATTCAGTAAAGTCCCATTCACATCTTGGTTGGAAACATACAAAGACTGGTATTGGGATAGTTCAGATAAACTCCTTACCTGCACGACAAAGTTACGATAGGTTCATGAAGACAACATTGCTTCGAGTTTGTACAACGAGTTTGATATTCGTTAGGCTTAGCCATTGAATACAACGTATACTTTCGGCAATAACTGCAACCGAGTTGAATTACATCATTATTTCAGCCCCACACGATCAGTTCTGTTCTGCAGCATGTGATGCATTGTTATTACATTGTGAGGCAGCACCAGTGCAGTCCAAGTATCAGAATCATTGCTTCAAGCTCCCACAGGCTTCCTTTCTATTTCTGCCCGTTTCTTCCCAGAGGTTAGGGGGATTCACGGGGCAAATACACGGGGTTACAGCGATTCAATAAAAATCTGGAATTTTTTAAGAAGTCTAATGACGACCACAAAATCATTGTCAGGCAACAAGGGAGGGGCAATAAATGCTGACCAGCTAGCGATGCCCATGTCCCATGAATGAATTAAAAAAAAATTAAAGGCAAGTATCCTAAATGCCTTCTTTATTTATTATTGTCACATATATTAGTATACAGTGAAAGGTATTGTTTCTTGCATACTGTACAAAGCATACCATACATAGAAAAGGAAAGGAGTACAGAATGCAGTGTTTTCAGTAATGGCTAGGATGTAGAGAAAGCTCAACTTAATGCAAGATAAGTCCATTCAAAAATCTGATGGCAGCAGGGAAGAAGCTGTTCTTGAGTCGTTGGTACGTGTCCTCAGACTTTTGTATCTTTTCTCGATGGAAGAAGGTGGAAGAATGTACGTCCAGGGTGCATGCGGTCCTTACTTATGTTGGCTGCTTTTCTGAGCAGCGGGAAGTGTAGACAGAGTCAACGAATGAGGGGCTGGTTTGCGTGATGGACTGGGCTTCACTCATGTTGCGTCTCAAGGCTATTTGTAGTGGTGCATATTTCATCCAGTGCAGCCTTCACACCCACATGGGATGGGATGTAAACTGCTGTCAGGATAATGGGGTGAACTCAATGCTTGTCTCAGCTGTGAACATATTGATTATACTCCCCACATTCATGCGTAGATCTTTGACGTATACCACACACAGCAAGGTTCCCAGCACTGATCCCTGCAAAACACAACTGGACATAGGCTTCCAGCCACAAAAACAACCTCAACCATCACCGTCTGCCTCCTCCCACTGAACCAATTCTGAATCTGGTTTGCAAAATTCCCAGTTCCAGTCCCACTCCAGGAGTTGAGCAGTTAAGCCATGACTGACACAGGACTGGGGGAGCGCTGCACTGTTTGAGGTGTCATCCAACTGATGAGACATTGAACTAAGGCAATATTCTGCTCAGCTGGGTGTAAAATATCCCAGGACACTGTTTTTCAAAAAAAAACAAACATCAGTCATGAACTCATTGAATGGTGAACAGACTCAATGGGCCAAATGGCCTACTTCTGCTCCTTTGTCTTGTAGTCTAAAAGAAGGAGGTTTTCCTCGATATACTTGCCAATATTTATGCCTCAATCTTCATCACTGAAGCAGGTCATCTGGCCATTAGCACAGACTTGTTTATGGGAGCTTGCTGTGTCCAAATTTCAGCTGCATTTCCCACATTACAACAGTGACTACACTGTCTTTTTCAAGATGGCACCAGAGCAAGGTGATTTCTTCCAAGCTGTGCCCAGCATATCTTCTAATTCTATCTCTTTTCTGCACTCTCTCATTTCCTTCTCTATGGACAATATGCTTTGTATGGCACGCAAGAAACAATATTTTCATCTGTATATGAATACACATGACAATAATAAGTCAAATCAAACTTCAAATTTCTTTGAGATGGCTGGCGGCCATGAAAAGTATTAAAAATGCAAGTCTTTCTGGCTCTCTCTGTTTATATTTTACCTGTGTTTTAGGTGCAGCTTTGGAAGAGAGACTTCCCTGAGTTTTGTCCCTTTACGCACCATGTAAATAGCATTCAGTTCTGCTGTGCTCCACCATTAATATGAAGACCCAAGTATACATTTTGCTCTGTTGCCAAAGTCTAGACCCTAATAGCCAATTATAGGGGACCGAATTCAATAGCCGGAGTGATGACCCAGTCCACTAGCAAGAAACCGCATGGTGACCCAGTCACGGCCATTTCCTGAGGCACCCTCAGGACAAAAGGCCTCTCAGGCAGTTAGCAGCCTGCTGTCAGAGTTCCTGGGCCTTTGGAGGTGGAGATCCAAGAGCTGCCGGTCAATCTGGGGGCTGGCAGCTCTTCAATCTGAGCAGCGCCACCAGTGATTACTTTTGGGAGTGCAGCAGCCGTCAGATCAGAAACAATCGCAGGAATCCCAGGCAGGGTTGGAACCAATCAGGGCCTTGCAAAGGGGGCCAGGTTGGTGCATTGGGTGGTACAGAGGGTTTTAGGCAGGGGGGGGGGGGGGGGGGGGGCGGTGGTACTTGACAGTGGCCTACATGCGGTATAGCAGGCCCAGTCAAGACATGGGTAGTCTCTTACTGACCACTAAAAGGGTCAGAAGGCCAATATCAGCCCTGCCCTCTCCTGATTAAATCTAGGGGGGGTCCAGAAGGTGACAGATTCTCCGCCCCAGCCGATTATTTCCACTCCTCCCAGCGGCTCTATTTGGCCAGGCAGCAGCAGGTCCCATCATGGGTACCGCCTGCCTTTGCCACCGGTGCTCTACAGGCAACTCCCACCTCCTGAAGTCACTCGGCGCAACTAATTGGGCATCAAACTCGCCTGCTCCCAATTAGGGCATTAGAGTTTCCAAACAGCATTAGACGAGCGACATGACAGCGACATGGTGTTAGGATCTGGATTTCAGCCAGCCCTGCCCCTCTATTTATAAAAGTGTCAACATGCCTTCGGTTTGAGTGGGAAGGTAAGAATATTTTATATCGAGACGTGAACATTTTATTGCTAAGTTTTATCAAATCCAAAAGATAATGTCTTTTGATAGTAAATCAGCTCACACAGTCACGTAGCGGAGAAAATAAAGGCAGCATAAAGGCACAAAATTTGACAAACTCTGCACAGCTTTCATGCAAAGATTAATGATCTTAAATGAGTGGAAAAGAGAAAGTAACATATAATTAAAAGAAAAGCCTGCAGCACAGCAAAAAAAAAGATACAAACTGCTGGAAGATGATACTGTACATTGCTGGTTTCTACTCATGATCATCAAAAAAAAAGCATGCACTTTGTAAAAGAAAGGAAATGGCCTCAGAGGCTGAATAACCTCACTAAGTATCTTTTTTAAACATTTGCCATGGACAGCACAAGTGCAATAGTCTGAAAAGACTGTTCATAATGCCTACCTTAAGTAGTTTGCTATTATCAGTTTGTAAAGTCATCAATTCATACGAAACAAACTGTCTATTTTGCTCAACAGCACTGGAACTGAGTAAATTATGCTGTCCCCCTTTGTCTTCAATAATCCCTTCTCATTTTCAGTGTACATGGAGTCCAGAGACATTAAATATGCAACGGACTCTTGAATCTAGGTTGTCTTCACCCAGTTCTGTTGAGAGGATTGTAATGATCTGCATAACAGGCACCAGAAATGTCAGGATTGGGAGCTTAAGTTACCTTGTGCTGCACATCAACATATTAAACCTCTTCCTGTCACTACATCCAGCTTTCCACAGCATTTAAGGCCCAATGGTCTTCCACAATAGATCAGAGACGAGAGGGCTATGTAAACATCTGCTGGCAATTTGAATTCCCCATCAATCATTACCTTATCATTAATGTGTGCTTTACAGACAAAGCATACTGTTTATAGAGAAGGAATAGAGGGAGTGCAGAATGCAGTGTTACAGTCAAAGCTAGGCTGTAGAGAAAGATCAACTTAATGTGAAGTAGGTCCATTCAAAAGTCTGAAGCCATCAGGGAAGAAGCTGTTCTTGAGTCAGCCACTCAAACTTTTGTATCTTTTTTTCCCCGACAGAAGAAGGTGGAAGAGAGGACATCCAGGGTACAACCAGATCTATTGTGGTCAAAGTTTTCTCAAGATCTTTCTGATTTGGCCGGGGTGGTGGTGTGGTTTAGTGTGGGCATCAAACAATTCTGAGGTGGAAGTCTATCATGAGAGAATGCTCTCAGCACTTCTTCAACCAAAGCTCAATATCCAGTGAGTGAATACAGTGATGTAGCTTCAATATGCTGCTCAAGATTGAGATCATTGATAAATCTTGTGT